>NW_025228600.1:16371-25301 GCF_018294505.1 Triticum aestivum | reverse complement strand
CGTTTGACCACGGGATCTAGCCCTTTGACTTTGCACGGACGGGCTTTGAGCAGTGGACCTATCCACCCGGTTGTGGCAGGACAGCCCATAGGAACACTTTGGAGCAACATCCGGGCCAGACCCACAGCAAGATCCCCTCCGTGTAGACCCGACGCGTCCGTTTCCCCCCTCCAGGTGCCGGCGGCGGCGCCGTCCGTGAGGGGGGCACACCCCGGAGACGCGTGCCGGGCGTTTGCACCGGCCACAACACTTCCAGACTTGTGAGAAACCGCCTTCGCAAGATTTGGCGGCATGCTAGCCCCCGGAGGCCGCCGGCCACAGTCGTAGACACGCGAAGAGCAATCCGCATAGAGGGAATTGTTCAGATACTACTCCATCACGAACAATTATGAAAATTACCATCAGTCCTACAGCACATGTGCCCGCGTCGTGTAAAAAACTCACGATTTTATCGCGCTCCGAGTATTTAATAATATTCACGCCGCATCGTTACCGCAGAACGTCTACTACCGTGTCATCGCCGTTCGTGAGGGGGGGCACCCCCCGGAGACGCGTGCCGCCTCTTCGGACATGCCACCACACCACCCCGCATGTATGGGGGCCCGGTGCGACGCTCAGGTGGCATTGCTACCCCCCAGGGCCCCCGTCCCGCCTAACCCTGTAGCGTTTGACCACGGGATCTAGCCCTTTGACTTTTCACGGACGGGCTTTGAGCAGTGGACCTATCCACCCGGTTGTGGTAGGTCAGCCCATAGGAACACTTTGGAGCAACATCCGGGACAGACCCACAGCAAGATCCCCTCCGTGTAGACACGACGCGTCCGTTTCCCCCTCCAGGTGCCGGCGGCGGCGCCGTCCGTGAGGGGGGGCACACCCCGGAGACGCGTGCCGGGCGTTTGCACCCGCCACAACACTTCCAGACTTGTGAGAGGCCGCCTACGCAAGATTTGGCGGCATGCTAGCCCCCGGAGGCCGCCGGCCACAGTCGTAGACACGCGAAGAGCAATCCGCATAGAGGGAATTGTTCAGATACTTCTCCATCACGAACAATTATGAAAAATTACCATCAGTCCTACAACACATGTGCCCGCGTCGTGTAAAAAATCATGATTTTATCGCGCTCCGAGTATTTAATAAAATTCACGCCGCATCGTTACCGCAGAACGTCTACTACCGTGTCATCGCCGTTAGGCGCGTGCCGCCTCTTCGGACATGCCACCACACCACCCCGCATGTATGGGGGCCCGGTGCGACGCTCGGGTGGCATTGCTACCCCCCAGGGCCCCCGTCCCGCCTAACCCTGTAGCGTTTGACCACGGGATCTAGCCCTTTGACTTTTCACGGACAGGCTTTGAGCAGTGGACCTATCCACCCGGTTGTGGCAGGACAGCCCATAGGAACACTTTGGAGCAACATCCGGGCTAGACCCATAGCAAGATCCCCTCCGTGTAGACCCGACGCGTCCGTTTCCCCCCTCCAGGTGCCGGCGGCGGCGCCGTCCGTGTGGGGGGGCACACCCCGGAGACGCGTGCCGGGCGTTTGCACCGGCCACAACACTTCCAGACTTGTGAGAAACCGCCTTCGCAAGATTTGGCGGCATGCTAGCCCCCGGAGGCCGCCGGCCACAGTCGTAGACACGCGAAGAGCAATCCGCATAGAGGGAATTTTTCAGATACTACTCCATCACGAACAATTATGAAAATTACCATCAGTCCTACAGCACATGTGCCCGCGTCGTGTAAAAAATTCATGATTTTATCGCGCTCCGAGTATTTAATAATATTCACGCCGCATCGTTACCGCAGAACGTCTACTACCGTGTCATCGCCGTTCGTGAGGGGGGGCACCCCCCGGAGACGCGTGTCGCCTCTTCGCACATGCCACCACACCACCCCGCATGTATGGGGTCCCGGTACGATGCTCGGGTGGCATTGCTACCCCCCAGGGCCCCCGTCCCGCCTAACCCTGTAGCGTTTGACCACGGGATCTAGCCCTTTGACTTTGCACGGACGGGCTTTGAGCAGTGGACCTATCCACCCGGTTGTGGCAGGTCAGCTCATAGGAACACTTTGGAGCAACATCCGGGCCAGACCCACAGCAAGATCCCCTCCGTGTAGACCCGACGCGTCCGTTTCCCCCCTCCAGGTGCCGGCGGCGGCGCCGTCCGTGAGGGGGGGCACACCCCGGAGACGCGTGACGGGCGTTTGCACCCGCCACAACACTTCCAGACTTGTGAGAGGCCGCCTACGCAAGATTTGGCGGCATGCTAGCCCCCGGAGGCCGCCGGCCACAGTCGTAGACACGCGAAGAGCAATCCGCATAGAGGGAATTGTTCAGATACTTCTCCATCACAAACAATTATGAAAAATTACCATCAGTCCTACAACACATGTGCCCGCGTCGTGTAAAAAATCATGATTTTATCGCGCTCCGAGTATTTAATAATATTCACGCCGCATCGTTACCGCAGAACGTCTACTACCGTGTCATCGCCGTTAGGCGCGTGCCGCCTCTTCGGACATGCCACCACACCACCCCGCATGTATGGGGGCCCGGTGCGACGCTCGGGTGGCATTGCTACCCCCCAGGGCCCCCGTCCCGCCTAACCCTGTAGCGTTTGACCACGGGATCTAGCCCTTTGACTTTTCACGGACGGGCTTTGAGCAGTGGACCTATCCACCCGGTTGTGGTAGGTCCGCCCATAGGAACACTTTGGAGCAACATCCGGGCCAGACCCACAGCAAGATCCCCTCCGTGTAGACCCGACGCGTCCGTTTCCCCCCTCCAGGTGCCGGCGGCGGCGCCGTCCGTGAGGGGGGGCACACCCCGGAGACGCGTGCCGGGCGTTTGCACCCGCCACAACACTTCCAGACTTGTGAGAGGCCGCCTACGCAAGATTTGGCGGCATGCTAGCCCCCGGAGGCCGCCGGCCACAGTCGTAGACACGCGAAGAGCAATCCGCATAGAGGGAATTGTTCAGATACTACTCCATCACGAACAATTATGAAAATTACCATCAGTCCTACTGCACATGTGCCCGTGTCGTGTAAAAAACTCATGATTTTATCACGCTCCGAGTATTTAATAATATTCACGCCGCATCGTTACCGCAGAACGTCTACTAGCGTGTCATAGCCGTTCATGAGGGGGGGCACCCCCCGGAGACACGTGCCGCCTCTTCGGACATGCCACCACACCACCCTGCATGTATGGGGGCCCGGTGCGACGCTCGGGTGGCATTGCTACCCCCCAGGGCCCCCGTCCCGCCTAACGCTGTATCGTTTGACCACGGGATCTAGCCCTTTGGCTTTGCACGGACGGGCTTTGAGAAGTGGACCTATCCACCCGGTTGTGGCAGGACAGCCCATAGGAACACTTTGGAGCAACATCCGGGCTAGACCCACAGCAAGATCCCCTCCGTGTAGACCCGACGCGTCCGTTTCCCCCCTCCAGGTGCCGGCGGCGGCGCCGTCCGTGAGGGGGGGCACACCCCGGAGACGCGTGCCAGGCGTTTGCACCGGCCACAACACTTCCAGACTTGTGAGAAACCGCCTTCGCAAGATTTGGCGGCATGCTAGCCCCCAGAGGCCGCCGGCCACAGTCGTAGACACGCGAAGAGCAATCCGCATAGAGGGAATTTTTCAGATACTACTCCATCACGAACAATTATGAAAATTACCATCAGTCCTACAGCACATGTGCCCGCGTCGTGAAAAAAATTCATGATTTTATCGCGCTCCGAGTATTTAATAATATTCACGCCGCATCGTTACCGCAGAACGTCTACTACCGTGTCATCGCCGTTCGTGAGGGGGGGCACCCCCCGGAGACGCGTGTCGCCTCTTCGCACATGCCACCACACCACCCCGCATGTATGGGGGCCCGGTACGATGCTCGGGTGGCATTGCTACCCCCCAGGGCCCCCGTCCCGCCTAACCCTGTAGCGTTTGACCACGGGATCTAACCCTTTGACTTTGCACGGACGGGCTTTGAGCAGTGGACCTATCCACCCGGTTGTGGCAGGTCAGCTCATAGGAACACTTTGGAGCAACATCCGGGCCAGACCCACAGCAAGATCCCCTCCGTGTAGACCCGACGCGTCCGTTTCCCCCCTCCAGGTGCCGGCGGCGGCGCCGTCCGTGAGGGGGGGCACACCCCGGAGACGCGTGCCGGGCGTTTGCACCCGCCACAACACTTCCAGACTTGTGAGAGGCCGCCTACGCAAGATTTGGCGGCATGCTAGCCCCCGGAGGCCGCCGGCCACAGTCGTAGACACGCGAAGAGCAATCCGCATAGAGGGAATTGTTCGGATACTACTCCATCACGAACAATTATGAAAAATTACCATCAGTCCTACAGCACATGTGCCCGCGTCGTGTAAAAAATCATGATTTTATCGCGCTCCGAGTATTTAATAATATTCACGCCGCATCGTTACCGCAGAACGTCTACTACCGTGTCATCGCCGTTCGTGAGGGGGGGCACCCCCCGGAGACGCGTGCCGCCTCTTCGGACATGCCACCACACCACCCCGCATGTATGGGGGCCCGGTGCGACGCTCGGGTGGCATTGCTACCCCCCAGGGCCCCCGTCCCGCCTAACCCTGTAGCGTTTGACCACGGGATCTAGCCCTTTGACTTTTCACGGACGGGCTTTGAGCAGTGGACCTATCCACCCGGTTGTGGTAGGTCAGCCCATAGGAACACTTTGGAGCAACATCCGGGCGAGACCCACAGCAAGATCCCCTCCGTGTAGACCCGACGCGTCCGTTTCCCCCCTCCAGGTGCCGGCGGCGGCGCCGTCCGTGAGGAGGGGCACACCCCGGAGACGCGTGCCGGGCGTTTGCACCCGCCACAACACTTCCAGACTTGTGAGAGGCCGCCTACGCAAGATTTGGCGGCATGCTAGCCCTCGGAGGCCGCCGGCCACAGTCGTAGACACGCGAAGAGCAATCCGCATAGAGGGAATTGTGCAGATACTACTCCATCACGAACAATTATGAAAATTACCATCAGTCATACTGCACATGTGCCCGCGTCGTGTAAAAAACTCATGATTTTATCGCGCTCCGAGTTTTTAATAATATTCACGCCGCATCGTTACCGCAGAACGTTTACTAGCGTGTCATAGCCGTTCGTGAGGGGGGGCACCCCCCGGAGACACGTGCCGCCTCTTCGGACATGCCACCACACCACACTGCATGTATGGGGGCCCGGTGCGACGCTCGGGTGGCATTGCTACCCCCCAGGGCCCCCGTCCCGCCTAACCCTGTATCGTTTGACCACGGGATCTAGCCCTTTGACTTTGCACGGACGGGCTTTGAGCAGTGGACCTATCCACCCGGTTGTGGCAGGACAGCCCATAGGAACACTTTGGAGCAACATCCGGGCCAGACCCACAGCAAGATCCCCTCTGTGTAGACCCGACGCGTCTGTTTCCCCCCTCCAGGTGCCGGCGGCGGCGCCGTCCGTGAGGGGGGGCACACCCCGGAGACGCGTGCCAGGCGTTTGCACCGGCCACAACACTTCCAGACTTGTGAGAAACCGCCTTCGCAAGATTTGGCGGCATGCTAGCCCCCGGAGGCCGCCGGCCACAGTCGTAGACACGCGAAGAGCAATCCGCATAGAGGGAATTGTTCAGATACTACTCCGTCACGAACAATTATGAAAATTACCATCAGTCCTACAGCACATGTGACCGCGTCGTGTAAAAAACTCATGATTTTATCGCGCTCCGAGTATTTAATAATATTCACGCCGCATCGTTACCGCAGAACGTCTACTACCGTGTTATCGCCGTTCGTGAGGGGGGGCACCCCCCGGAGACGCGTGTCGCCTCTTCGCACATGCCACCACACCACCCCGCATGTATGGGGGCCCGGTACGATGCTCGGGTGGCATTGCTACCCCCCAGGGCCCCCGTCCCGCCTAACCCTGTAGCGTTTGACCACGGGATCTAGCCCTTTGACTTTGCACGGACGGGCTTTGAGCAGTGGACCTATCCACCCGGTTGTGGCAGGTCAGCTCATAGGAACACTTTGGAGCAACATCCGGGCCAGACCCACAGCAAGATCCCCTCCGTGTAGACCCGACGCGTCCGTTTCCCCCGTCCAGGTGCCGGCGGCGGCGCCGTCCGTGAGGGGGGGCACACCCCGGAGACGCGTGCCGGGCGTTTGCACCCGCCACAACACTTCCAGACTTTTGAGAGGCCGCCTACGCAAGATTTGGCGGCATGCTAGCCCCCGGAGGCCGCCGGCCATAGTCGTAGACACGCGAAGAGCAATCCGCATAGAGGGAATTGTTCAGATACTACTCCATCACGAACAATTATGAAAAATTACCATCAGTCCTACAGCACATGTGCCCGCGTCGTGTAAAAAATCATGATTTTATCGCGCTCCGAGTATTTAATAATATTCACGCCGCATCGTCACCGCAGAACGTCTACTACCGTGTCATCGCCGTTCGTGAGGGCGGGCACCCCCCGGAGACGCGTGCCGCCTCTTCGGACATGCCACCACACCACCCCGCATGTATGGGGGCCCGGTGCGACGCTCGGGTGGCATTGCTACCCCCCAGGGCCCCCGTCCCGCCTAACCCTGTAGCGTTTGACCACGGGATCTAGCCCTTTGACTTTTCACGGACGGGCTTTGAGCAGTGGACCTATCCACCCGGTTGTGGTAGGTCAGCCCATAGGAACACTTTGGAGCAACATACGGGCCAGACCCACAGCAAGATCCCCTCCGTGTAGACCCGACGCGTCCGTTTCCCCCCTCCAGGTGCCGGCGGCGGCGCCGTCCGTGAGGAGGGGCACACCCCGGAGACGCGTGCCGGGCGTTTGCACCCGCCACAACACTTCCATACTTGTGAGAGGCCGCCTACGCAAGATTTGGCGGCATGCTAGCCCCCGGAGGCCGCCGGCCACAGTCGTAGACACGCGAAGAGCAATCCGCATAGAGGGAATTGTGCAGATACTACTCCATCACGAACAATTATGAAAATTACCATCAGTCCTACTGCACATGTGCCCGCGTCGTGTAAAAAACTCATGATTTTATCGCGCTCCCAGTATTTAATAATATTCACGCCGCATCGTTACCGCAGAACGTTTACTAGCGTGTCATAGCCGTTCGTGAGGGGGGGCACCCCCCGGAGACACGTGCCGCCTCTTCGGACATGCCACCACACCACACTGCATGTATGGGGGCCCGGTGCGACGCTCGGGTGGCATTGCTACCCCCCAGGGCCCCCGTCCCGCCTAACCCTGTATCGTTTGACCACGGGATCTAGCCCTTTGACTTTGCACGGACGGGCTTTGAGCAGTGGACCTATCCACCCGGTTGTGGCAGGACAGCCCATAGGAACACTTTGGAGCAACATCCGGGCCAGACCCACAGCAAGATCCCCTCTGTGTAGACCCGACGCGTCTGTTTCCCCCCTCCAGGTGCCGGCGGCGGCGCCGTCCGTGAGGGGGGGCACACCCCGGAGACGCGTGCCAGGCGTTTGCACCGGCCACAACACTTCCAGACTTGTGAGAAACCGCCTTCGCAAGATTTGGCGGCATGCTAGCCCCCGGAGGCCGCCGGCCACAGTCGTAGACACGCGAAGAGCAATCCGCATAGAGGGAATTGTTCAGATACTACTCCGTCACGAACAATTATGAAAATTACCATCAGTCCTACAGCACATGTGACCGCGTCGTGTAAAAAACTCATGATTTTATCGCGCTCCGAGTATTTAATAATATTCACGCCGCATCGTTACCGCAGAACGTCTACTACCGTGTTATCGCCGTTCGTGAGGGGGGGCACCCCCCGGAGACGCGTGTCGCCTCTTCGCACATGCCACCACACCACCCCGCATGTATGGGGGCCCGGTACGATGCTCGGGTGGCATTGCTACCCCCCAGGGCCCCCGTCCCGCCTAACCCTGTAGCGTTTGACCACGGGATCTAGCCCTTTGACTTTGCACGGACGGGCTTTGAGCAGTGGACCTATCCACCCGGTTGTGGCAGGTCAGCTCATAGGAACACTTTGGAGCAACATCCGGGCCAGACCCACAGCAAGATCCCCTCCGTGTAGACCCGACGCGTCCGTTTCCCCCGTCCAGGTGCCGGCGGCGGCGCCGTCCGTGAGGGGGGGCACACCCCGGAGACGCGTGCCGGGCGTTTGCACCCGCCACAACACTTCCAGACTTTTGAGAGGCCGCCTACGCAAGATTTGGCGGCATGCTAGCCCCCGGAGGCCGCCGGCCATAGTCGTAGACACGCGAAGAGCAATCCGCATAGAGGGAATTGTTCAGATACTACTCCATCACGAACAATTATGAAAAATTACCATCAGTCCTACAGCACATGTGCCCGCGTCGTGTAAAAAATCATGATTTTATCGCGCTCCGAGTATTTAATAATATTCACGCCGCATCGTTACCGCAGAACGTTTACTAGCGTGTCATAGCCGTTCGTGAGGGGGGGCACCCCCCGGAGACACGTGCCGCCTCTTCGGACATGCCACCACACCACACTGCATGTATGGAGGCCCGGTGCGACGCTCGGGTGGCATTGCTACCCCCCAGGGCCCCCGTCCCGCCTAACCCTGTATCGTTTGACCACGGGATCTAGCCCTTTGACTTTGCACGGACGGGCTTTGAGCAGTGGACCTATCCACCCGGTTGTGGCAGGACAGCCCATAGGAACACTTTGGAGCAACATCCGGGCCAGACCCACAGCAAGATCTCCTCTGTGTAGACCCGACGCGTCCGTTTCCCCCCTCCAGGTGCCGGCGGCGGCGCCGTCCGTGAGGAGGGGCACACCCCGGAGACGCGTGCCGGGCGTTTGCACCCGCCACAACACTTCCATACTTGTGAGAGGCCGCCTACGCAAGATTTGGCGGCATGCTAGCCCCCGGAGGCCGCCGGCCACAGTCGTAGACA
>NW_025228600.1:0-16361 GCF_018294505.1 Triticum aestivum | reverse complement strand
TTTAATAATATTCACGCCGCATCGTTACCGCAGAACGTTTACTAGCGTGTCATAGCCGTTCGTGAGGGGGGGCACCCCCCGGAGACACGTGCCGCCTCTTCGGACATGCCACCACACCACACTGCATGTATGGGGGCCCGGTGCGACGCTCGGGTGGCATTGCTACCCCCCAGGGCCCCCGTCCCGCCTAACCCTGTATCGTTTGACCACGGGATCTAGCCCTTTGACTTTGCACGGACGGGCTTTGAGCAGTGGACCTATCCACCCGGTTGTGGCAGGACAGCCCATAGGAACACTTTGGAGCAACATCCGGGCCAGACCCACAGCAAGATCCCCTCTGTGTAGACCCGACGCGTCCGTTTCCCCCCTCCAGGTGCCGGCGGCGGCGCCGTCCGTGAGGGGGGGCACACCCCGGAGACGCGTGCCGGGCGTTTGCACCGGCCACAACACTTCCAGACTTGTGAGAAACCGCCTTCGCAAGATTTGGCGGCATGCTAGCCCCCGGAGGCCGCCGGCCACAGTCGTAGACACGCGAAGAGCAATCCGCATAGAGGGAATTGTTCAGATACTACTCCATCACGAACAATTATGAAAATTACCATCAGTCCTACAGCACATGTGCCCGCGTCGTGTAAAAAACTCATGATTTTATCGCGCTCCGAGTATTTAATAATATTCACGCCGCATCGTTACCGCAGAACGTTTACTAGCGTGTCATAGCCGTTCGTGAGGGGGGGCACCCCCCGGAGACACGTGCCGCCTCTTCGGACATGCCACCACACCACACTGCATGTATGGGGGCCCGGTGCGACGCTCGGGTGGCATTGCTACCCCCCAGGGCCCCCGTCCCGCCTAACCCTGTATCGTTTGACCACGGGATCTAGCCCTTTGACTTTGCACGGACGGGCTTTGAGCAGTGGACCTATCCACCCGGTTGTGGCAGGACAGCCCATAGGAACACTTTGGAGCAACATCCGGGCTAGACCCACAGCAAGATCCCCTCTGTGTAGACCCGACGCGTCCGTTTCCCCCCTCCAGGTGCCGGCGGCGGCGCCGTCCGTGAGGGGGGGCACACCCCGGAGACGCGTGCCGGGCGTTTGCACCGGCCACAACACTTCCAGACTTGTGAGAAACCGCCTTCGCAAGATTTGGCGGCATGCTAGCCCCCGGAGGCAGCCGGCCACAGTCGTAGACACGCGAAGAGCAATCCGCATAGAGGGAATTGTTCAGATACTACTCCATCACGAACAATTATGAAAATTACCATCAGTCCTACAGCACATGTGCCCGCGTCGTGAAAAAACTCATGATTTTATCGCGCTCCGAGTATTTAATAATATTCACGCCGCATCGTTACCGCAGAACGTCTACTACCGTGTCATCGCCGTTCGTGAGGGGGGGCACCCCCCGGAGACGCGTGCCGCCTCTTCGGACATGCCACCACACCACCCCGCATGTATGGGGGCCCGGTACGATGCTCGGCTGGCATTGCTACCCCCCAGGGCCCCCGTCCCGCCTAACCCTGTAGCGTTTGACCAAGGGATCTAGCCATTTGACTTTGCACGGACGGGCTTTGAGCAGTGGACCTATCCACCCGGTTGTGGCAGGTCAGCTCATAGGAACACTTTGGAGCAACATCCGGGCCAGACCCACAGCAAGATCCCCTCCGTGTAGACCCGACGCGTCCGTTTCCCCCCTCCAGGTGCCGGCGGCGGCGCCGTCCGTGAGGGGGGGCACACCCCGGAGACGCGTGCCGGGCGTTTGCACCCGCCACAACACTTCCAGACTTGTGAGAGGCCGCCTACGCAAGATTTGGCGGCATGCTAGCCCCCGGAGGCCGCCGGCCACAGTCGTAGACACGCGAAGAGCAATCTGCATAGAGGGAATTGTTCAGATACTACTCCATCACGAACAATTATGAAAAATTACCATCAGTCCTACAGCACATGTGCCCGCGTCGTGTAAAAAATCATGATTTTATCGCGCTCCGAGTATTTAATAATATTCACGCCGCATCGTTACCGCAGAACGTCTACTAGCGTGTCATAGCCGTTCGTGAGGGGGGGGCACCCCCCGGAGACACGTGCGGCCTCTTCGGACATGCCACCACACCACCCCGCATGTATGAGGGCCCGGTGCGACGCTCGGGTGGCATTGCTACCCCCCAGGGCCCCCGTCCCTCCTAACCTTGTAGCGTTTGACCACGGGATCTAGCCCTTTGACTTTGCACGGACGGGCTTTGAGCAGTGGACCTATCCACCCGGTTGTGGCAGGACAGCCCATAGGAACACTTTGGAGCAACATCCGGGCCAGACCCACAGCAAGATACCCTCCGTGTAGACCCGACGCGTCCGTTTCCCCCCTCTAGGTGCCGGCGGCGGCGCCGTCCGTGAGGGGGGGCACACCCCGGAGACGCGTGCCGGGCGTTTGCACCCGCCACAACACTTCCAGACTTGTGAGAGGCCGCCTCGCAAGATTTGGCGGCATGCTAGCCCCCGGAGGCCGCCGGCCACAGTCGTAGACACGCGAAGAGCAATCCGCATAGAGGGAATTGTTCAGATACTACTCCATCACGAACAATTATGTAAATTACCATCAGTCCTACAGCACATGTGCCCGCGTCGTGTAAAAAACTCATGATTTTATCGCGCTCCGAGTATTTAATAATATTCACGCCGCATCGTTACCGCAGAACGTCTACTAGCGTGTCATAGCCGTTCGTGAGGGGGGGCACCCCCCGGAGACACGTGCCGCCTCTTCGGACATGCCACCACACCACCCTGCATGTATGGGGGCCCGGTACGACGCTCGGGTGGCATTGCTACCCCCCAGGGCCCCCGTCCCGCCTAACCCTGTAGCGTTTGACCACGGGATCTAGCCCTTTGACTTTGCACGGACGGGCTTTGAGGAGTGGACCTATCCACCCGGTTGTGGCAGGTCAGCCCATAGGAACACTTTGGAGCAACATCCGGGCCAGACCCACCGCAAGATCCCCTCCGTGTAGACCCGACGCGTCCGTTTCCCCCCTCCAGGTGCCGGCGGCGGCGCCGTCCGTGAGGGGGGCACACCCCGGAGACGCGTGCCGGGCGTTTGCACCCGCCACAAAAGTTCCAGACTTGTGAGAGGCCGCCTTCGCAAGATTTGGCGGCATGCTAGCCCCCGTAGGCCGCCGGCCACAGTCGTAGACACGCGAAGAGCAATCCGCATAGAGGGAATTGTTCAGATACTACTCCATCACGAACAATTATGAAAATTACCATCAGTCCTACAGCACATGTGCCCGCGTCGTGTAAAAAACTCATGATTTTATCGCGCTCCGAGTATTTAATAATATTCACGCCGCATCGTTACCGCAGAACGTCTACTACCGTGTCATCGCCGTTCGTGAGGGGGGGCACCCCCCGGAGACGCGTGCCGCCTCTTCGGACATGCCACCACAGCACCCCGCATGTATGGGGGCCCGGTACGATGCTCGGGTGGCATGGCTACCCCCCAGGGCCCCCGTCCCGCCTAACCCTGTAGCGTTTGACCACGGGATCTAGCCCTTTGACTTTGCACGGACGGGCTTTGAGCACTGGACCTATCCACCCGGTTGTGGCAGGTCAGCTCATAGGAACACTTTGGAGCAACATCCGGGCCAGACCCACAGCAAGATCCCCTCCGTGTAGACCCGACGCGTCCGTTTCCCCCCTCCAGGTGCCGGCGGCGGCGCCGTCCGTGAGGGGGGGCACACCCCGGAGACGCGTGCCGGGCGTTTGCACCCGCCACAACACTTCCAGACTTGTGAGAGGCCGCCTACGCAAGATTTGGCGGCATGCTAGCCCCCGGAGGCCGCCGGCCACAGTCGTAGACACGCGAAGAGCAATCCGCATAGAGGGAATTGTTCAGATACTACTCCATCACGAACAATTATGAAAAATTACCATCAGTCCTACAGCACATGTGCCCGCGTCGTGTAAAAAATCATGATTTTATCGCGCTCCGAGTATTTAATAATATTCACGCCGCATCCTTACCGCAGAACGTCTACTACCGTGTCATCGCCGTTCGTGAGGGGGGGCACCCCCCGGAGACGCGTGCCGCCTCTTCGGACATGCCACCACACTACCCCGCATGTATGGGGCCCGGTGCGACGCTCGGGTGGCATTGCTACCCCCCAGGGCCCCCGTCCCGCCTAACCCTGTAGCGTTTGACCATGGGATCTAGCCCTTTGACTTTTCACGGACGGGCTTTGAGCAGTGTACCTATCCACCCGGTTGTGGTAGGTCAGCTCATAGGAACACTTTGGAGAAACATCCGGGCCAGACCCACAGCAAGATCCCCTCCGTGTAGACCCGACGCGTCTGTTTCCCCCCTCCAGGTGCCGGCGGCGGCGCCGTCCGTGAGGAGGGGCACACCCCGGAGACGCGTGCCGGGCGTTTGCACCCGCCACAACACTTCCAGACTTGTGAGAGGCCGCCTACGCAAGATTTGGCGGCATGCTAGCCCCCGGAGGCCGCAGGCCACAGTCGTAGACACGCGAAGAGCAATCCGCATAGAGGGAATTGTGCAGATACTACTCCATCACGAACAATTATGAAATTTACCATCAGTCCTACTGCACATGTGCCCGCGTCGTGTAAAAAACTCATGATTTTATCGCGCTCCGAGTATTTAATAATATTCACGCCGCATCGTTACCGCAGAACGTCTACTACCGTGTCATCGCCGTTCGTGGGGGGGGGCACCCCCCGGAGACGCGTGCCGCCTCTTCGGACATGCCACCACACCACCCTGCATGTATGGGGGCCCGGTGCGACGCTCGGGTGGCATTGCTACCCCCCAGGGCCCCCGTCCCGCCTAACCCTGTATCGTTTGACCACGGGATCTAGCCCTTTGACTTTGCACGGACGGGCTTTGAGCAGTGGACCTATCCACCCGGTTGTGGCAGGACAGCCCATAGGAACACTTTGGAGCAACATCCGGGCCAGACCCACAGCAAGATCCCCTCTGTGTAGACCCGACGCGTCCGTTTCCCCCCTCCAGGTGCCGGCGGCGGCGCCGTCCGTGAGGGGGGGCACACCCCGGAGACGCGTGCCGGGCGTTTGCACCGGCCACAACACTTCCAGACTTGTGAGAGGCCGCCTTCGCAAGATTTGGCGGCATGCTAGCCCCCGTAGGCCGCCGGCCACAGTCGTAGACAGGCGAAGAGCAATCCGCATAGAGGGAATTGTTCAGATACTACTCCATCACGAACAATTATGAAAATTACCATCAGTCCTACAGCACATGTGCCCGCGTCGTGTAAAAAACTCATGATTTTATCGCGCTCCGAGTATTTAATAATATTCACGCCGCATCGTTACCGCAGAACGTCTACTACCGTGTCATCGCCGTTCGTGAGGGGGGGCACCCCCCGGAGACGCGTGCCGCCTCTTCGGACATGCCACCACACCACCCCGCATGTATGGGGGCCCGGTACGATGCTCGGCTGGCATTGCTACCCCCCAGGGCCCCCGTCCCGCCTAACCCTGTAGCGTTTGACCAAGGGATCTAGCCCTTTGACTTTGCACGGACGGGCTTTGAGCAGTGGACCTATCCACCCGGTTGTGGCAGGTCAGCTCATAGGAACACTTTGGAGCAACATCCGGGCCAGACCCACAGCAAGATCCCCTCCGTGTAGACCCGACGCGTCCGTTTCCCCCCTCCAGGTGCCGGCGGCGGCGCCGTCCGTGAGGGGGGGCACACCCCGGAGACGCGTGCCGGGCGTTTGCACCCGCCACAACACTTCCAGACTTGTGAGAGGCCGCCTACGCAAGATTTGGCGGCATGCTAGCCCCCGGAGGCCGCCGGCCACAGTCGTAGACACGCGAAGAGCAATCCGCATAGAGGGAATTGTTCAGATACTACTCCATCACGAACAATTATGAAAAATTACCATCAGTCCTACAGCACATGTGCCCGCGTCGTGTAAAAAATCATGATTTTATCGCGCTCCGAGTATTTAATAATATTCACGCCGCATCGTTACCGCAGAACGTCTACTAGCGTGTCATAGCCGTTCGTGAGGGGGGGCACCCCCCGGAGACACGTGCCGCCTCTTCGGACATGCCACCACACCACCCCGCATGTATGAGGGCCCGGTGCGACGCTCGGGTGGCATTGCTACCCCCCAGGGCCCCCGTCCCCCCTAACCCTGTAGCGTTTGACCACGGGATCTAGCCCTTTGACTTTGCACGGACGGGCTTTGAGCAGTGGACCTATCCACCCGGTTGTGGCAGGACAGCCCATAGGAACACTTTGGAGCAACATCCGGGCCAGACCCACAGCAAGATACCCTCCGTGTAGACCCGACGCGTCCGTTTCCCCCCTCCAGGTGCCGGCGGCGGCGCCGTCCGTGAGGGGGGCACACCCCGGAGACGCATGCCGGGCGTTTGCACCCGCCACAACACTTCCAGACTTGTGAGAGGCCGCCTCGCAAGATTTGGCGGCATGCTAGCCCCCGGAGGCCGCCGGCCACAGTCGTAGACACGCGAAGAGCAATCCGCATAGAGGGAATTGTTCAGATACTACTCCATCACGAACAATTATGAAAAATTACCATCAGTCCTACAGCACATGTGCCCGCGTCGTGTAAAAAATCATGATTTTATCGCGCTCCGAGTATTTAATAATATTCACGCCGCATCGTTACCGCAGAACGTCTACTAGCGTGTCATAGCCGTTCGTGAGGGGGGGCACCCCCCGGAGACACGTGCCGCCTCTTCGGACATGCCACCACACCACCCCGCATGTATGAGGGCCCGGTGCGACGCTCGGGTGGCATTGCTACCCCCCAGGGCCCCCGTCCCGCCTAACCCTGTAGCGTTTGACCACGGGATCTGGCCCTTTGACTTTGCACGGACGGGCTTTGAGCAGTGGACCTATCCACCCGGTTGTGGCAGGTCAGCTCATAGGAACACTTTGGAGCAACATCCGGGCCAGACCCACAGCAAGATCCCCTCCGTGTAGACCCGACGCGTCCGTTTCCCCCCTCCAGGTGCCGGCGGCGGCGCCGTCCGTGAGGGGGGGCACACCCCGGAGACGCGTGCCGGGCGTTTGCACCGGCCACAACACTTCCAGACTTGTGAGAAACCGCCTTCGCAAGATTTGGCGGCATGCTAGCCCCCGGAGGCCGCCGGCCACAGTCGTAGACACGCGAAGAGCAATCCGCATAGAGGGAATTGTTCAGATACTACTCCATCACGAACAATTATGAAAATTACCGTCAGTCCTACAGCACATGTGCCCGCGTCGTGTAAAAAACTCATGATTTTATCGCGCTCCGAGTATTTAATAATATTCACGCCGCATCGTTACCGCAGAACGTCTACTACCGTGTCATCGCCGTTCGTGAGGGGGGGCACCCCCCGGAGACGCGTGCCGCCTCTTCGGACATGCCACCACACCACCCTGCATGTATGGGGGCCCGGTGCGACGCTCGGGTGGCATTGCTACCCCCCAGGGCCCCCGTCCCGCCTAACCCTGTAGCGTTTGACCACGGGATCTAGCCCTTTGACTTTGCACGGACGGGCTTTGAGCAGTGGACCTATCCACCCGGTTGTGGCAGGTCAGCTCATAGGAACACTTTGGAGCAACATCCGGGCCCGACCCACAGCAAGATCCCCTCCGTGTAGACCCGACGCGTCCGTTTCCCCCCTCCAGGTGCCGGCGGCGGCGCCGTCCTTGAGGGGGGGCACACCCCGGAGACGCGTGCCGGGCGTTTGCACCCGCCACAACACTTCCAGACTTGTGAGAGGCCGCCTTCGCAAGATTTGGCGGCATGCTAGCCCCCGTAGGCCGCCGGCCACAGTCGTAGACACGCGAAGAGCAATCCGCATAGAGGGAATTGTTCAGATACTACTCCATCACGAACAATTATGAAAATTACCATCAGTCCTACAGCACATGTGCCCGCGTCGTGTAAAAAACTCATGATTTTATCGCGCTCCGAGTATTTAATAATATTCACGCCGCATCGTTACCGCAGAACGTCTACTACCGTGTCATCGCCGTTCGTGAGGGGGGGGCACCCCCCGGAGACGCGTGCCGCCTCTTCGGACATGCCACCACACCACCCCGCATGTATGGGGGCCCGGTACGATGCTCGGCTGGCATTGCTACCCCCCAGGGCCCCCGTCCCGCCTAACCCTGTAGCGTTTGACCAAGGGATCTAGCCCTTTGACTTTGCACGGACGGGCTTTGAGCAGTGGACCTATCCACCCGGTTGTGGCAGGTCAGCTCATAGGAACACTTTGGAGCAACATCCGGGCCAGACCCACAGCAAGATCCCCTCCGTGTAGACCCGACGCGTCCGTTTCCCCCCTCCAGGTGCCGGCGGCGGCGCCGTCCGTGAGGGGGGGCACACCCCGGAGACGCGTGCCGGGCGTTTGCACCCGCCACAACACTTCCAGACTTGTGAGAGGCCGCCTACGCAAGATTTGGCGGCATGCTAGCCCCCGGAGGCCGCCGGCCACAGTCGTAGACACGCGAAGAGCAATCCGCATAGAGGGAATTGTTCAGATACTAATCCATCACGAACAATTATGAAAAATTACCATCAGTCCTACAGCACATGTGCCCGCGTCGTGTAAAAAATCATGATTTTATCGCGCTCCGAGTATTTAATAATATTCACGCCGCATCGTTACCGCAGAACGTCTACTAGCGTGTCATAGCCGTTCGTGAGGGGGGGCACCCCCCGGAGACACGTGCCGCCTCTTCGGACATGCCACCACACCACCCCGCATGTATGAGGGCCCGGTGCGACGCTCGGGTGGCATTGCTACCCCCCAGGGCCCCCGTCCCGCCTAACCCTGTAGCGTTTGACCACGGGATCTAGCCCTTTGACTTTGCACGGACGGGCTTTGAGCAGTGGACCTATCCACCCGGTTGTGGCAGGACAGCCCATAGGAACACTTTGGAGCAATATCCGGGCCAGACCCACAGCACGATACCCTCCGTGTAGACCCGACGCGTCCGTTTCCCCCCTCCAGGTGCCGGCGGCGGCGCCGTCCGTGAGGGGGGGCACACCCCGGAGACGCATGCCGGGCGTTTGCACACGCCACAACACTTCCAGATTGTGAGAGGCCGCCTTGCAAGATATGGCGGCATGCTAGCCCCCGGAGGCCGCCGGCCACAGTCGTAGACACGCGAAGAGCAATCCGCATAGAGGGAATTGTTCAGATACTACTCCATCACGAACAATTATGTAAATTACCATCAGTCCTACAGCACATGTGCCCGCGTCGTGTAAAAAACTCATGATTTTATCGCGCTCCGAGTATTTAATAATATTCACGCCGCATCGTTACCGCAGAACGTCTACTAGCGTGTCATAGCCGTTCGTGAGGGGGGGCACCCCCCGGAGACACGTGCCGCCTCTTCGGACATGCCACCACACCACCCTGCATGTATGGGGGCCCGGTACGACGCTCGGGTGGCATTGCTACCCCCCAGGGCCCTCGTCCCGCCTAACCCTGTAGCGTTTGACCACGGAATCTAGCCCTTTGACTTTGCACGGACGGGCTTTGAGCAGTGGACCTATCCACCCGGTTGTGGCAGGTCAGCCCATAGGAACACTTTGGAGCAACATCCGGGCCAGACCCACCGCAAGATCCCCTCCGTGTAGACCCGACGCGTCCGTTTCCCCCCTCCAGGTGCCGGCGGCGGCGCCGTCCGTGAGGGGGGGCACACCCCGGAGACGCGTGCCGGGCGTTTGCACCCGCCACAAAAGTTCCAGACTTGTGAGAGGCCGCCTTCGCAAGATTTGGCGGCATGCTAGCCCCCGTAGGCCGCCGGCCACAGTCGTAGACACGCGAAGAGCAATCCGCATAGAGGGAATTGTTCAGATACTACTCCATCACGAACAATTATGAAAATTACCATCAGTCCTACAGCACATGTGCCCGCGTCGTGTAAAAAACTCATGATTTAAACGCGCTCCGAGTATTTAATAATATTCACGCCGCATCGTTACCGCAGAACGTCTACTACCGTGTCATCGCCGTTCGTGAGGGGGGGCACCCCCCGGAGACGCGTGCCGCCTCTTCGGACATGCCACCACACCACCCCGCATGTATGGGGGCCCGGTACGATGCTCGGGTGGCATTGCTACCCCCCAGGGACCCCGCCCGCCTAACCCTGTAGCGTTTGACCAAGGGATCTAGCCCTTTTACTTTGCACGGACGGGCTTTGAGCAGTGGACCTATCCACCCGGTTGTGGCCGGTCAGCTCATAGGAACACTTTGGAGCAACATCCGGGCCAGACCCACAGCAAGATCCCCTCCGTGTAGACCCGACGCGTCCGTTTCCCCCCTCCAGGTGCCGGCGGCGGCGCCGTCCGTGAGGGGGGGCACACCCCGGAGACGCGTGCCGGGCGTTTGCACCCGCCACAACACTTCCAGACTTGTGAGAGGCCGCCTCGCAAGATTTGGCGGCATGCTAGCCCCCGGAAGCCGCCGGCCACAGTCGTAGACACGCGAAGAGCAATCCGCATAGAGGGAATTGTTCAGATACTACTCCATCACGAACAATTATGTAAATTACCATCAGTCCTACAGCACATGTGCCCGCGTCGTGTAAAAAATCATGATTTTATCGCGCTCCGAGTATTTAATAATATTCACGCCGCATCGTTACCGCAGAACGTCTACTAGCGTGTCATAGCCGTTCGTGAGGGGGGGCACCCCCCGGAGACACGTGCCGCCTCTTCGGACATGCCACCACACCACCCCGCATGTATGAGGGCCCGGTGCGACGCTCGGGTGGCATTGCTACCCCCCAGGGCCCCCGTCCCGCCTAACCCTGTAGCGTTTGACCACGGGATCTAGCCCTTTGACTTTGCACGGACGGGCTTTGAGCAGTGGACCTATCCACCCGGTTGTGGCAGGACAGCCCATAGGAACACTTTGGAGCAATATCCGGGCCAGACCCACAGCACGATACCCTCCGTGTAGACCCGACGCGTCCGTTTCCCCCCTCCAGGTGCCGGCGGCGGCGCCGTCCGTGAGGGGGGGCACACCCCGGAGACGCATGCCGGGCGTTTGCACACGCCACAACACTTCCAGATTGTGAGAGGCCGCCTCGCAAGATATGGCGGCATGCTAGCCCCCGGAGGCCGCCGGCCACAGTCGTAGACACGCGAAGAGCAATCCGCATAGAGGGAATTGTTCAGATACTACTCCATCACGAACAATTATGTAAATTACCATCAGTCCTACAGCACATGTGCCCGCGTCGTGTAAAAAACTCATGATTTTATCGCGCTCCGAGTATTTAATAATATTCACGCCGCATCGTTACCGCAGAACGTCTACTAGCGTGTCATAGCCGTTCGTGAGGGGGGGCACCCCCCGGAGACACGTGCCGCCTCTTCGGACATGCCACCACACCACCCTGCATGTATGGGGGCCCGGTACGACGCTCGGGTGGCATTGCTACCCCCCAGGGCCCTCGTCCCGCCTAACCCTGTAGCGTTTGACCACGGAATCTAGCCCTTTGACTTTGCACGGACGGGCTTTGAGCAGTGGACCTATCCACCCGGTTGTGGCAGGTCAGCCCATAGGAACACTTTGGAGCAACATCCGGGCCAGACCCACCGCAAGATCCCCTCCGTGTAGACCCGACGCGTCCGTTTCCCCCCTCCAGGTGCCGGCGGCGGCGCCGTCCGTGAGGGGGGGCACACCCCGGAGACGCGTGCCGGGCGTTTGCACCCGCCACAAAAGTTCCAGACTTGTGAGAGGCCGCCTTCGCAAGATTTGGCGGCATGCTAGCCCCCGTAGGCCGCCGGCCACAGTCGTAGACACGCGAAGAGCAATCCGCATAGAGGGAATTGTTCAGATACTACTCCATCACGAACAATTATGAAAATTACCATGAGTCCTACAGCACATGTGCCCGCGTCGTGTAAAAAACTCATGATTTAAACGCGCTCCGAGTATTTAATAATATTCACGCCGCATCGTTACCGCAGAACGTCTACTACCGTGTCATCGCCGTTCGTGAGGGGGGGCACCCCCCGGAGACGCGTGCCGCCTCTTCGGACATGCCACCACACCACCCCGCATGTATGGGGGCCCGGTACGATGCTCGGGTGGCATTGCTACCCCCCAGGGCCCCCGCCCGCCTAACCCTGTAGCGTTTGACCAAGGGATCTAGCCCTTTTACTTTGCACGGACGGGCTTTGAGCAGTGGACCTATCCACCCGGTTGTGGCCGGTCAGCTCATAGGAACACTTTGGAGCAACATCCGGGCCAGACCCACAGCAAGATCCCCTCCGTGTAGACCCGACGCGTCCGTTTCCCCCCTCCAGGTGCCGGCGGCGGCGCCGTCCGTGAGGGGGGGCACACCCCGGAGACGCGTGCCGGGCGTTTGCACCCGCCACAACACTTCCAGACTTGTGAGAGGCCGCCTCGCAAGATTTGGCGGCATGCTAGCCCCCGGAAGCCGCCGGCCACAGTCGTAGACACGCGAAGAGCAATCCGCATAGAGGGAATTGTTCAGATACTACTCCATCACGAACAATTATGTAAATTACCATCATTCCTACAGCACATGTGCCCGCGTCGTGTAAAAAACTCATGATTTTATCGCGCTCCGAGTATTTAATAATATTCACGCCGCATCGTTACCGCAGAACGTCTACTAGCGTGTCATAGCCGTTCGTGAGGGGGGCACCCCCCGGAGACACGTGCCGCATCTTCGGACATGCCACCGCACCACCCTGCATGTATGGGGGCCCGGTGCGACGCTCGGGTGGCATTGCTACCCCCAGGGCCCCCGTCCCGCCTAACCCTGTAGTGTTTGACCACGGGATCTAGCCCTTTGACTTTGCACGGACGGGCTTTGAGCAGTGGACCTATCCACCCGGTTGTGGCAGGACAGCCCATAGGAACACTTTGGAGCAACATCCGGGCCAGACCCACAGCAAGATCCCCTCCGTGTAGACCCGACGCGTCCGTTTCCCCCCTCCAGGTGCCGGCGGCGGCGCCGTCCGTGAGGGGGGGCACACCCCGGAGACGCGTGCCGGGCGTTTGCACCCGCCACAACACTTCCAGACTTGTGAGAGGCCGCCTTCGCAAGATTTGGCGGCATGCTAGCCCCCGTAGGCCGCCGGCCACAGTCGTAGACACGCGAAGAGCAATCCGCATAGAGGGAATTGTTCAGATACTACTCCATCACGAACAATTATGAAAATTACCATCAGTCCTACAGCACATGTGCCCGCGTCGTGTAAAAAACTCATGATTTTATTGTGCTCCGAGTATTTAATAATATTCACGCCGCATCATTACCGCAGAACGTCTACTACCGTGTCATCGCCGTTCGTGAGGGGGGGCACACCCCGGAGACGCGTGCCGCCTCTTCGAACATGCCACCACACCACCCCGCATGTATGGGGGCCCGGTACGATGCTCGGGTGGCATTGCTACCCCCCAGGGCCCCCGTCCCGCCTAACCCTGTAGCGTTTGACCAAGGGATCTAGCCCTTTGACTTTGCACGGACGGGCTTTGAGCAGTGGACCTATCCACCCGGTTGTAGCAGGTCAGCTCATAGGAACACTTTGGAGCAACATCCGGGCCAGACCCACAGCAAGATCCCCTCCGTGTAGACCCGACGTGTCCGTTTCCCCCCTCCAGGTGCCGGCGGCGGCGCCGTCCGTGAGGGGGGGCACACCCCGGATACGCGTGCCGGGCGTTTGCACCCGCCACAACACTTCCAGACTTGTGAGAGGCCGCCTACGCAAGATTTGGCGGCATGCTAGCCCCCGGAGGCCGCCGGCCACAGTCGTAGACACGCGAAGAGCAATCCGCATAGAGGGAATTGTTCAGATACTACTCCATCCCGAACAATTATGAAAAATTACCATCAGTCCTACAGCACATGTGCCCGCGTCGTGTAAAAATCATGATTTTATCGTGCTCCGAGTATTTAATAATATTCACGCCGCATCGTTACCGCAGAACGTCTACTAGCGTGTCATAGCCGTTCGTGAGGGGGGAGGGCACCCCCCGGAGACACGTGCCGCCTCTTCGGACATGCCACCACACCACCCCGCATGTATGAGGGCCTGGTGCGACGCTCGGGTGGCATTGCTACCCCCCAGGGCCCCCGTCCCGCCTAACCCTGTAGCGTTTGACCACGGGATCTAGCCCTTTGACTTTGCACGGACGGGCTTTGAGCAGTGGACCTATCCACCCGGTTGTGGCAGGACAGCCCATAGGAACACTTTGGAGCAACATCCGGGCCAGACCCACAGCAAGATCCCCTCCGTGTAGACCCGACGCGTCCGTTTCCCCCCTCCAGGTGCCGGCGGCGGCGCCGTCCGTGAGCGGGGGCACACCCCGGAGACGCGTGCCGGGCGTTTGCACCCGCCACAACACTTCCAGACTTGTGAGAGGCCGCCTTCGCAAGATTTGGCGGCATGCTAGCCCCCGTAGGCCGCCGGCCACACTCGTAGACACGCGAAGAGCAATCCGCATAGAGGGAATTGTTCAGATACTACTCCATCACGAACAATTATGAAAATTACCATCAGTCCTACAGCACATGTGCCCGCGTCGTGTAAAAAACTCATGATTTTATTGCGCTCCGAGTATTTAATAATATTTACGCCGCATCATTACCGCAGAACGTCTACTACCGTGTCATCGCCGTTCGTGAGGGGGGGCACACCCCGGAGACGCGTGCCGCCTCTTCGAACATGCCACCACACCACCCCGCATGTATGGGGGCCCGGTACGATGCTCGGGTGGCATTGCTACCCCCCAGGGCCCCCGTCCCGCCTAACCCTGTAGCGTTTGACCAAGGGATCTAGCCCTTTGACTTTGCACGGACGGGCTTTGAGCAGTGGACCTATCCACCCGGTTGTAGCAGGTCAGCTCATAGGAACACTTTGGAGCAACATCCGGGCCAGACCCACAGCAAGATCCCCTCCGTGTAGACCCGACGTGTCCGTTTCCCCCCTCCAGGTGCCGGCGGCGGCGCCGTCCGTGAGGGGGGGCACACCCCGGAGACGCGTGCCGGGCGTTTGCACCCGCCACAACACTTCCAGACTTGTGAGAGGCCGCCTACGCAAGATTTGGCGGCATGCTAGCCCCCGGAGGCCGCCGGCCACAGTCGTAGACACGCGAAGAGCAATCCGCATAGAGGGAATTGTTCAGATACTACTCCATCCCGAACAATTATGAAAAATTACCATCAGTCCTACAGCACATGTGCCCGCGTCGTGTAAAAAATCATGATTTTATCGCGCTCCGAGTATTTAATAATATTCACGCCGCATCGTTACCGCAGAACGTCTACTAGCGTGTCATAGCCGTTCGTGAGGGGGGGGCACCCCCCGGAGACACGTGCCGCCTCTTCGGACATGCCACCACACCACCCCGCATGTATGAGGGCCTGGTGCGACGCTCGGGTGGCATTGCTACCCCCCAGGGCCCCCGTCCCGCCTAACCCTGTAGCGTTTGACCACGGGATCTAGCCCTTTGACTTTGCACGGACGGGCTTTGAGCAGTGGACCTATCCACCCGGTTTTGGCAGGACAGCCCATAGGAACACCTTGGAGCAACATCCGGGCCAGACCCACAGCAAGATCCCCTCCGTGTAGACCCGACGCGTCCGTTTCCCCCCTCCAGGTGCCGGCGGCGGCCCCGTCCGTGAGGGGGGGCACACCCCGGAGACGCGTGCCGGGCGTTTGCACCCGCCACAACACTTCCAGACTTGTGAGAGGCCGCCTTCGCAAGATTTGGCGGCATGCTAGCCCCCGTAGGCCGCCGGCCAAAGTCGTAGACACGCGAAGAGCAATCCGCATAGAGGGAATTGTTCAGATACTACTCCATCACGAACAATTATGCAAATTACCATCAGTCCTACAGCACATGTGCCCGCGTCGTGTAAAAAACTCATGATTTTATCGCGCTCCGAGTATTTAATAACATTCACGCCGCATCGTTACCGCAGAACGTCTACTACCGTGTCATCGCCGTTCGTGAGGGGGGGCACCCCCCGGAGACGCGTGTTGCCTCTTCGGACATGACACCACACCACCCCGCATGTATGGAGGCCCGGTACGATGTTCGGGTGGCATTGCTACCCCCAGGGCCCCCGTCCCGCATAACCCTGTAGCGTTTGACCACGGGATCTAGCCCTTTGACTTTGCACGGACGGGCTTTGAGCAGTGGACCTATCCACCCGGTTGTGGCAGGTCAGCTCATAGGAACACTTTGGAGCAACATCCGGGCCAGACCCACAGCAAGATCCCCTCCGTGTAGACCCGACGCGTCCGTTTCCCCCCTCAAGGTGCCGGCGGCGGCGCCGTCCGTGAGGGGGGACACACCCCG
>NW_025228599.1:45125-45689 GCF_018294505.1 Triticum aestivum | reverse complement strand
TTTTCAATTTTAGGGTCTTATAGCTCAAAATAATTATAAAATGCATGAAAAATAACAAATGAAGTCAGAAAGGATTGAAAAATGATAATGTGGCTTTGAATGGTGCATTTCGAACTCACAAAAAGTCAGGAGTTCAAATAAGGTTTAAAAATGAAATCCCTTTGTAACAGACGAGTTTCCGTATGAAATCTTGATACTTTGAAAGAGATTGTCCGTTTTGTACACGAAGTGCATCCAGTTTTTGCCGTAACCCTCTGAACTTTCTTGCACATGCTATGTGGATGAAATGATGATACCAGGCCAACTTTCAACCTTTTTAGAGTTCATTTGAAATGCTTTACAATTTTAGGGTCTTATAGCTCAAAATAATTAGAAAATGCATGAAAAATAACAAATGAAGTCAGAAAGGATTGAAAAATGATGTGGCTTTGAATGGTGTATTTTGAACACACAAAAAGTCAGGAGTTCAAATAAGTTTTAAAAAATGAAATCCCTTTGTAACAGACGAGTTTCCGTATGAAATCTTGATACTTTGAAAGAGATTGTCCGTTTTGTACACGAAGT
>NW_025228599.1:44418-44920 GCF_018294505.1 Triticum aestivum | reverse complement strand
GATGTGGCTTTGAATGGTGCATTTCGAACACACAAAAAGTCAGGAGTTCAAATAAGTTTCAAAAAATGAAACCCTTTGTAACAGACGAGTTTCCGTATGAAATCTTGATTCTTTGAAAGAGATTGTCCGTTTTGAACACGAAGTGCATCCAGTTTTTGCCGTAACCCTCTCAACTTTCTTGCACGTGCTATGTGGATGAAAGGATGATACCATGCCAACTTTCAACCTTTTCAGAGTTCATTTGAAATGCTTTTCAATTTTAGGGTCTTATAGCTCAAAATAATTAGATAATGCATGAAAAATAACAAATGAAGTCAGAAAGGATTGAAAAATGATGATGTGGCTTTGAATGGTGCATTTTGGACACACAAAAAGTCAGGAGTTCAAATAAGTTTTAAAAAATGAAATCGCTTTGTAACAGACGAGTTTCCGTATGAAATCCTGATACTTTGAAAGAGATTGTCTGTTTTGTACACGAAGTGCATCCAGTTTTTGCCGTAAC
>NW_025228599.1:42734-43353 GCF_018294505.1 Triticum aestivum | reverse complement strand
TAGCTCAAAATAATTAGTAAATGCATGAAAAATGACAAATGAAGTCAGAAAGGATGGAAAAATGATGATGTGGCTTTGAATGGTGCATTTTGAACACACAAAAAATCAGGAGTTCGAGTAAGTTTTAAAAAATGAAATCGCTTTGTAACATACGAGTTTACGTCTGAAATCCTGATACTTTGAAAGAGATTGTCCGTTTTGTACACGAAGTGCATCCAGTTTTTGCCGTAACCCTCTCAACTTTCTTGCATATGCTATGTGGATGAAATGATGATACCATGCCAACTTTCAACCTTTTCAGAGTTCATTTGAAATGCTTTTCAATTTTAGGGTCTTATAGCTCAAAATAATTAGTAAATGCATGAAAAATAACAAATGAAGTCAGAAAGGATTGAGAAATGATGATGTGGGTTTGAATGGTGCATTTCGAACACACAAAAAGTCAGGAGTTCAAATAAGTTTTAAAAAATGAAATCCCTTTGTAACAGACGAGTTTCCGTATGAAATCTTGATACTTTGAAAGAGATTGTCCGTTTTGTACACGAAGTGCATCCAGTTTTTGCCGTAACCCTCTCAAGTTTCTTGCACATGCTATGTGGATGAAAGGATGATACCATGC
>NW_025228599.1:42034-42688 GCF_018294505.1 Triticum aestivum | reverse complement strand
ATGAAAAATAAAAAATGAAGTCAGAAAGGATTGAAAAATGATGATGTGGCTTTGAATGGTGCATTTTGAACACACAAAAAGTCAGGAGTTCAAATAAGTTTTAAAAAATGAAATCCCTTTGTAACAGACGAGTTTCCGTATGAAATCCTGATACTTTGAAAGCGATTATCCATTTTGTACACGAAGTGCATCCAGTTTTTGCCGTAACCCTCTCAACTTTCTAGCACATGCTATGTGGATGAAATGATGATACCATGCCAAGTTTCAACCTTTTCAGAGTTCATTTGAAATGCTTTTCAATTTTAGGGTCTTATAGCTCAAAATAATTAGATAATGCATGAAAAATAACAAATGAAGTCAGAAAGGATTGAAAATGATGATGTGGCTTTGAATGGTGCATTTCGAACACACAAAAAATCAGGAGTTCAAAGAAGTTTTAAAAAATGAAATCCCTTTGTAACAAACGAGTTTCCGTATGAAATCCTGATACTTTGAAAGAGATTGTCCGTTTTGTACACGAAGTGCATCCAGTTTTTGTCGTAACCCACTCAACTTTCTTGCACATGCTATGTGGATGAAAGGATGATACCATGCCAACTTTCAACCTTTTCAGAGTTCATTTGAAATGCTTTTCAATTTTAGGGTCTTATAGCT
>NW_025228599.1:40465-41046 GCF_018294505.1 Triticum aestivum | reverse complement strand
TCCGTTTTGTACACGAAGTGCATCCAGTTTTTGCCGTAACCCTCTCAACTTTCTTGCACATGCTATGTGGATGAAATGATGATACCACGCCAAGTTTCAACCTTTTCAGAGTTCATTTGAAATGCTTTTCAATTTTAGGGTCTTATAGCTCAAAATAATTAGAAAATGCATGAAAAATAACAAATGAAGTCAGAAAGGATTGAGAAATGATGATGTGGCTTTGAATGGTGCATTTCGAACACACAAAAGTCAGGAGTTCAAATAA
Organism: Triticum aestivum; assembly: GCF_018294505.1. Taxonomy (NCBI): domain Eukaryota; kingdom Viridiplantae; phylum Streptophyta; class Magnoliopsida; order Poales; family Poaceae; genus Triticum; species Triticum aestivum. Next base: position 40,781 of record NW_025228599.1, on the reverse strand, counting down.
GTTTTAAATAATGAATTCCCTTTGTAACAGACGAGTTTCCGTCTGAAATCCTGATACTTTGAAAGAGATTGTCCGTTTTTTACACGAAGTGCATCCAGTTTTTGCCGTAACCCTCTCAACTTTCTTGCACATGCTATGTGGATGAAATGATGATACCATGCCAACTTTCAACCTTTTCAGAGTTCATTTGAAATGCTTTTCAATTTTAGGGTCTTATAGCTCAAAATAATTAGAAAATGCATGAAAAATAAAAAATGAAGTCATAAAGGATTGAAAAATGATGATGTGGCTTTGAATGGTGCATTTCGAACACACA
>NW_025228599.1:40141-40455 GCF_018294505.1 Triticum aestivum | reverse complement strand
TTTCAACCTTTTCAGAGTTCATTTGAAATGCTTTTCAATTTTAGGGTCTTATAGCTCAAAATAATTAGATAATGCATGAAAAATAACAAATGAAGTCAGAAAGGATAGAAAAATGATGATGTGGCTTTGAATGGTGCATTTCGAACACACAAAAAATCAGGAGTTCAAATAAGTTTAAAAAAATGAAATCCCTTTGTAACAGACGAGTTTCCGTATGAAATCCTGATACTTAGAAAGAGATTGTCCGTTTTGTACACGAAGTGCATCCAGTTTTTGCCGTAACCCACTCAACTTTCTTGCACATGCTATGTGGA
>NW_025228599.1:39594-40131 GCF_018294505.1 Triticum aestivum | reverse complement strand
ATGAAATCCCTTTGTAACAGACGAGTTTCCGTATGAAATCCTGATACTTTGAAAGAGATTGTCCGTTTTGTACACGAAGTGCATCCAGTTTTTGCCGTAACCCACTCAACTTTCTTGCACATGCAATGTGGATGAAATGATGATACCATGCCAACTTTCAACCTTTTCAGAGTTCATTTGAAATGCTTTTCAATTTTAGGGTCTTATAGCTCAAAATAATTAGTAAATGCATGAAAAATAACAAATGAAGTCAGAAAGGATTGAAAAAAATGATGTGGCTTTGAATGGTGCATTTCGAACACACAAAAAATCAGGAGTTCAAATAATTTTAAAAAAATGAAATCCGTTTGTAACAGACGAGTTTCCGTATGAAATCCTGATACTTTGAAAGAGATTGTCCGTTTTGTACACGAAGTGCATCCAGTTTTTGCCGTAACCCTCTGAACTTTCTTGCACATGCTATGTGGATGAAAGGATGATACCGTGCCAACTTTCAACCTTTTCAGAGTTCATTTGAAATGCTTTTCAATTTTAGGG
>NW_025228599.1:36421-37424 GCF_018294505.1 Triticum aestivum | reverse complement strand
TTTTTGCCGTAACCCACTCAACTTTCTTGCACATGCTATGTGGATGAAATGATGATACCATGCAAACTTTCAACCTTTTCAGAGTTCATTTGAAATGCTTTTCAATTTTAGGGTCTTATAGCTCAAAATAATTAGAAAATGCATGAAAAATAACAAATGAAGTCAGAAAGGATTGAAAAATGATAATGTGGCTTTGAATGGTGCATTTCGAACACACAAAAAGTCAGGAGTTCAAATAAGTTTTAAAAAATGAAATCCCTTTGTAACAGACGAGTTTCCGTATGAAATCCTGATACTTTGAAAGAGATTGTCCGTTTTGTACACGAAGTGCATCCAGTTTTGCCGTAACCCTCTGAACTTTCTTGCACATGCTGTGTGGATGAAAGGATGATACCATGCCAACTTTCAACCTTTTCAGAGTTCATTTGAAATGCTTTTCAATTTTAGGGTCTTATAGCTCAAAATAATTAGATAATGCATGAAAAATAACAAATGAAGTCAGAAAGGATAGAAAAATGATGATGTGGCTCTGAATGGTGCATTTTGAACACACAAAAAGTCAGGAGTTCAAATAAGTTTTAAAAAATGAAATCCCTTTGTAACAGACGAGTTTCCGTATGAAATCCTGATACTTTGAAAGAGATTGTCCGTTTTGTACACGAAGTGCATCCAGTTTTTGCCGTAACCCTCTCAACTTTCTTGCACATGCTATGTGGATGAAATGATGATACCATGCCAAGTTTCAACCTTTTCAGAGTTCATTTGAAATGCTTTTCAATTTTAGGGTCTTATAGCTCAAAATAAGTAGTAAATGCATGAAAAATAACAAATGAAGTCAGAAAGGATTGAAAAATGATAATGTAGCTTTGAATGGTGCATTTTGGACAGACAAAAAGTCAGGAGTTCAAATAAGTTTGAAAAAATGAAATCCCTTTGTAACAGACGAGTTTCCGTATGAAATTCTGATACTTTGAAAGAGATTGTCTGTTTTGTACACGAAGTG
>NW_025228599.1:34758-36411 GCF_018294505.1 Triticum aestivum | reverse complement strand
TTTTGCCGTAACCCTCTCAACTTTCTTGCACATGCTATGTGGATGAAATGATGATACCATGCCAACTTTCAACCTTTTCAGAGTTCATTTGAAATGCTTTTCAATTTTAGGGTCTTATAGCTCAAAATAATTAGAAAATGCATGAAAAATAACAAATGAAGTCAGAAAGGATTGAAAAATGATGATGTGGCTTTGAATGGTGCATTTCGAACACACAAAAAGTCAGGAGTTCAAATAAGTTTTAAAAAATGAAATCCCTTTGTAACAGACGAGTTTCCGTATGAAATCCTGATACTTTGAAAGAGATTGTCCGTTTTGTAGACGAAGTGCATCCAGTTTTTGCCGTAACCCTCTCAACTTTCTTGCACATGCTATGTGGATGAAATGATGATACCGTGCCAACTTTCAACCTTTTCAGAGTTCATTTGAAATGCTTTTCAATTTTAGGGTCTTATAGCTCAAAATAATTAGATAATGCATGAAAAATAACAAATGAAGTCAGAAAGGATTGAAAAATGATGATGTGGCTTTGAATGGTGCATTTTGAACACACAAAAAGTCAGGAGTTCAAATAAGTTTAAAAAATGAAATCCCTTTGTAACAGACGAGTTTCCGTATGAAATCCTGATACTTTGAAAGAGATTGTCCGTTTTGTACACGAAGTGCATCCAGTTTTTGCCGTAACCCTCTCAACTTTCTTGCACATGCTATGTGGATGAAATGATGATACCATGCCATGTTTCAACCTTTTCAGAGTTCATTTGAAATGCTTTTCAATTTTAGGGTCTTATAGCTCAAAATAATTAGAAAATGCATGAAAAATAACAAATGAAGTCAGAAAGGATTGAAAAATGATGATGTGGCTTTGAATGGTGCATTTTGAACACACAAAAAGTCAGGAGTTCAAATAAGTTTTACAACATGAAATCCCTTTGTAACAGACGAGTTTCCGTATGAAATCCTGATACTTTGAAAGAGATTGTCCGTTTTGTACACGAAGTGCATCCAGTTTTTGCCGTAACCCACTCAACTTTCTTGCACATGCTATGTGGATGAAATGATGATACCATGAAAACTTTCAACCTTTTCAGAGTTCATTTGGAATGCTTTTCAATTTTAGGGTCTTATAGCTCAAAATAATTAGAAAATGCATGAAAAATAACAAATGAAGTCAGAAAGGATTGAAAAATGATAATGTGGCTTTGAATGGTGCATTTCGAACACACAAAAAGTCAGGAGTTCAAATAAGTTTTAAAAAATGAAATCCCTTTGTAACAGACGAGTTTCCGTATGAAATCCTGATACTTTGAAAGAGATTGTCCGTTTTGTACACGAAGTGCATCCAGTTTTGCCGTAACCCTCTGAACTTTCTTGCACATGCTGTGTGGATGAAAGGATGATACCATGCCAACTTTCAACCTTTTCAGAGTTCATTTGAAATGCTTTTCAATTTTAGGGTCTTATAGCTCAAAATAATTAGTAAATGCATGAAAAATAACAAATGAAGTCAGAAAGGATTGAAAAATGATGATGTGGCTTTGAATGGTGTATTTTGAACACACAAAAAGTCAGGAGTTCAAATAAGTTTTAAAAAATGAAATCCCTTTGTAACAGACGAGTTTCCGTATGAAATTTTGATACTTTGAAAGAGAT
>NW_025228599.1:32256-33177 GCF_018294505.1 Triticum aestivum | reverse complement strand
TTTTTGCCGTAACCCACTCAACTTTCTTGCACATGCTATGTGGATGAAATGATGATACCATGCAAACTTTCAACCTTTTCAGAGTTCATTTGAAATGCTTTTCAATTTTAGGGTCTTATAGCTCAAAATAATTAGAAAATGCATGAAAAATAACAAATGAAGTCAGAAAGGATTGAAAAATGATAATGTGGCTTTGAATGGTGCATTTCGAACACACAAAAAGTCAGGAGTTCAAATAAGTTTTAAAAAATGAAATCCCTTTGTAACAGACGAGTTTCCGTATGAAATCCTGATACTTTGAAAGAGATTGTCCGTTTTGTACACGAAGTGCATCCAGTTTTGCCGTAACCCTCTCAACTTTCTTGCACATGCTGTGTGGATGAAAGGATGATACCATGCCAAGTTTCAACCTTTTCAGAGTTCATTTGAAATGCTTTTCAATTTTAGGGTCTTATAGCTCAAAATAATTAGATAATGCATGAAAAATAACAAATGAAGTCAGAAAGGATAGAAAAATGATGATGTGGCTTTGAATGGTGCATTTCGAACACACAAAAAGTCAGGAGTTCAAATAAGTTTAAAAAAATGAAATCCCTTTGTAACAGACGAGTTTCCGTATGAAATCCTGATACTTTGAAAGAGATTGTCCGTTTTGTACACGAAGTGCATCCAGTTTTTGCCGTAACCCTCTCAACTTTCTTGCACATGCTATGTGGATGAAATGATGATACCATGCAAACTTTCAACCTTTTCAGAGTTCATTTGAAATGCTTTTCTATTTTAGGGTCTTATAGCTCAAAATAATTAGAAAATGCATGAAAAATAACAAATGAAGTCAGAAAGGATTGAAAAATGATAATGTAGCTTTGAATGGTGCATTTCGAACACACAAAAAGTCAGGAGTTCAAATAAGTTTTAAAA
>NW_025228599.1:29807-31868 GCF_018294505.1 Triticum aestivum | reverse complement strand
ATGAAATCCCTTTGTAACAGACGAGTTTCCGTATGAAATCCTGATACTTTGAAAGAGATTGTCCGTTTTGTACACGAAGTGCATCCAGTTTTTGCCGTAACCCTCTGATCTTTCTTGCACATGCTATGTCGATGAAAGGATGATACCATGCCAACTTTCAACCTTTTCAGAGTTCATTTGAAATGCTTTTCAATTTTAGGGTCTTATAGCTCAAAATAATTAGATAATGCATGAAAAATAACAAATGTAGTCAGAAAGGATAGAAAAATGATGATGTGGCTCTGAATGGTGCATTTTGAACACACAAAAAGTCAGGAGTTCAAATAAGTTTAAAAAATGAAATCCCTTTGTAACAGACGAGTTTCCGTATGAAATCCTGATACTTTGAAAGAGATTGTCCGTTTTGTACACGAAGTGCATCCAGTTATTGCCGTAACCCTCTCAACTTTCTTGCACATGCTATGTGGATGAAATGATGATACCATGCCAAGTTTCAACCTTTTCAGAGTTCATTTGAAATGCTTTTCAATTTTAGGGTCTTATAGCTCAAAATAAGTAGTAAATGCATGAAAAATAACAAATGAAGTCAGAAAGGATTGAAAAATGATAATGTGGCTTTGAATGGTGCATTTTGGACAGACAAAAAGTCAGGAGTTCAAATAAGTTTTAAAAAATGAAATCCCTTTGTATCAGACGAGTTTCCGTATGAAATCCTGATACTTTGAAAGAGATTGTCTGTTTTGTACACGAAGTGCATCCAGTTTTTGCCGTAACCCTCTCAACTTTCTTGCACATGCTATGTGGATGAAATGATGATACCATGCCAACTATCAACCTTTTCAGAGTTCATTTGAAATGCTTTTACGTTTTAGGGTCTTATAGCTCAAAATAATTAGTAAATGCATGAAAAATAACAAATGAAGTCAGAAAGGATTGAAAAATGATGATGTGGCTTTGAATGTTGTATTTTGAACACACAAACAGTCAGGAGTTCAAATAAGTTTTAAAAAATGAAATCCCTTTGTAACAGACGAGTTTCCGTATGAAATCCTGATACTTTGAAAGAGATTGTCCGTTTTGTACACGAAGTGCATCCAGTTTTTGCTGTAACCCTCTCAACTTTCTTGCACATGCTGTGTGGATGAAATGATGATACCATGCCAACTTTCAACCTTTTCAGAGTTCATTTGAAATGCTTTTCAGTTTTAGGGTCTTATAGCTCAAAATAATTAGTAAATGCATGAAAAATAACAAATGAAGTCAGAAAGGATTGAAAAATGATGATGTGGCTTTGAATGGTGCATTTCGAACACACAAAAAATCAGGAGTTCAAATAAGTTTAAAAAAATGAAATCCGTTTGTAACAGACGAGTTTCCGTATGAAATCCTGATACTTTGAAAAAGATTGTCCGTTTTGTACACGAAGTGCATCCAGTTTTTGCCGTAACCCCATGCCAACTTTCTTGCACATGCTATGTGGATGAAATGATGATACCATGCCAACTTTCAACCTTTTCAGAGTTCATTTGAAATGCTTTTCTATTTTAGGGTCTTATAGCTCAAAATAATTAGATAATGCATGAAAAATAACAAATGAAGTCAGAAAGGATTGTAAATGATGATGTGGCTTTGAATGGTGCATTTCGAACACACAAAAAATCAGGATTTCAAAGAAGTTTTAAAAAATGAAATCCGTTTGTAACAAACGAGTTTCCGTATGAAATCCTGATACTTTGAAAGAGATTGTCCATTTTGTACACGAAGTGCATCCAGTTTTTGTCGTAACCCACTCAACTTTCTTGCACATGCTATGTGGATGAAATGATGATACCATGCCAAGTTTCAACCTTTTCAGAGTTCATTTGAAATGCTTTTCAATTTTAGGGTCTTATAGCTCAAAATAATTTGATAATGCATGAAAAATAACAAATGAAGTTAGAAAGGATTGAAAAATGATGATGTGGCTTTGAATGGTGCATTTTGGACAGACAAAAAGTCAGGAGTTCAAATAAGTTTTAAAAAATGAAATCCCTTTGTAACAGACGAGTTTCCGTATGAAAT
>NW_025228599.1:27352-28205 GCF_018294505.1 Triticum aestivum | reverse complement strand
AACCTTTTCAGAGTTCATTTGAAATGCTTTTCAATTTTAGGGTCTTATAGCTCAAAATAATTAGAAAATGCATGAAAAATAACAAATGAAGTCAGAAAGGATTGAAAAATGATAATGTGGCTTTGAATGGTGCATTTTGAACACACAAAAAGTCAGGAGTTCAAATAAGTTTAAAAAAATGAAATCCCTTTGTAACAGACGAGTTTCCGTATGAAATCCTGATACTTTGAAAGAGATTGTCCGTTTTGTACACGAAGTGCATCCAGTTTTTGTCGTAACCCTCTCAACTTTCTTGCACATGCTGTGTGGATGAAATGATGATACCATGCCAAGTTTCAACCTTTTCAGAGTTCATTTGAAATGCTTTTCAATTTTAGGGTCTTATAGCTCAAAATAATTAGATAATGCATGAAAAATAACAAATGAAGTCAGAAAGGATCGAAAAATGATAATGTGGCTTTGAATAGTGCATTTTGGACAGACAAAAAGTCAGGAGTTCAAATAAGTTTTAAAAAATGAAATCCCTTTGTAACAGACGAGTTTCCGTATGAAATCCTGATACTTTGAAAGAGATTGTCTGTTTTGTACACGAAGTGCATCCAGTTTTTGCCGTAACCCTCTCAACTTTCTTGCACATGCTATGTGGATGAAATGATGATACCATGCCAACTTTCAACCCTTTCAGAGTTCATTTGGAATGCTTTTACGTTTTAGGGTCTTATAGCTCAAAATAATTAGTAAATGCATGAAAAATAACAAATGAAGTCAGAAAGGATTGAAAAATGATGATGTGGCTTTGAATGGTGCATTTCGAACACACAAAAAATCAGGAGTTCAAATAAGTTTAAAAAAA
>NW_025228599.1:26638-27255 GCF_018294505.1 Triticum aestivum | reverse complement strand
ATTGTCCGTTTTGTACACGAAGTGCATCCAGTTTTTGCCGTAACCCTCTCAACTTTCTTGCACATGCTATGTGGATGAAATGATGATACCATGCCAACTTTCAACCATTTCAGAGTTCATTTGAAATGCTTTTCAATTTTAGGGTCTTATAGCTCAAAATAATTAGTAAATGCATGAAAAATAACAAATGATGTCAGAAAGGATTGAAAAATGATGATGTGGCTTTGAATGGTGCATTTCGAACACTAAAAAAGTCAGGAGTTCAAATAAGTTTTAAAAAATGAAATCCCTTTGTAACAGACGAGTTTCCGTATGAAATCCTGATACTTTGAAAGAGATTGTCCGTTTTGTACACGAAGTGCATCCAGTTTTTGCCGTAACCCTCTCAACTTTCTTGCACATGCTATGTGGATTAAATGATGATACCATGCCAACTTTCAACCTTTTCAGAGTTCATTTGAAATGCTTTTCAATTTTAGGGTCTTATAGCTCAAAATAATTAGTAAATGCATGAAAAATAACACATGAAGTCAGAAAGGATTGAAAAATGATGACGTGGCTTTGAATGGTGCATTTCGAACACACAAAAAGTCAGGAGTTCAAATAAGTTTAAAAAA
>NW_025228599.1:26048-26628 GCF_018294505.1 Triticum aestivum | reverse complement strand
GGATTGAAAAATGATGATGTGGCTTTGAATGGTGCATTTTGAACACACAAAAAGTCAGGAGTTCAAATAAGTTTTAAAAAATGAAATCCCTTTGTAACAGTAGAGTTTCCGTATGAAATCCTGATACTTTGAAAGAGATTGTCCGTTTTGTACACGAAGTGCATCCAGTTTTTGCCGTAACCCTCTCAACTTTCTTGCACATGCTATGTGGATGAAATGATGATACCATGCCAAGTTTCAACCTTTTCAGAGTTTATTTGAAATGCTTTTCAATTTTAGGGTCTTATAGCTCAAAATAATTAGATAATGCATGAAAAATAACAAATGAAGTCAGAAAGGATTGAAAAATGATGATGTGGCTTTGAATGGTGCATTTCGAACACACAAAAAATCAGGAGTTCAAATAAGTTTAAAAAAATGAAATCCATTTGTAACAGACGAGTTTCCGTATGAAATCCTGATACTTTGAAAGAGATTGTCCGTTTTGTACACGAAGTGCATCCAGTGTTTGCCGTAACCCACTCAACTTTCTTGCACATGCTATGTGGATGAAATGATGATACCATGCAAACTTTCAACC
>NW_025228599.1:25205-26038 GCF_018294505.1 Triticum aestivum | reverse complement strand
AAAAAATGAAATCCCTTTGTAACAGACGAGTTTCCGTATGAAATCCTGATACTTTGAAAGAGATTGTCCGTTTTGTACACGAAGTGCATCCAGTTTTTGCCGTAACCCTCTCAACTTTCTTGCACATGCTATGTGGATGAAATGATGATACCATGCCAAGTTTCAACCTTTTCAGAGTTCATTTGAAATGCTTTTCAATTTTAGGGTCTTATAGCTCAAAATAATTAGATAATGCATGAAAAATAACAAATGAAGTCAGAAAGGATTGAAAAATGATGATGTGGCTTTGAATGGTGAATTTCGAACAAACAAAAAATCAGGAGTTCAAATAAGTTTAAAAAAATGAAATCCGTTTGTAACAGACGAGTTTCCGTATGAAATCCTGATACTTTGAAAGAGATTGTCCGTTTTGTACACGAAGTGCATCCAGTTTTTGCCGTAACCCTCTGAAATTTCTTGCACATGCTATGTGGATGAAAGGATGATACCATGCCAACTTTCAACCTTTTCAGAGTTCATTTGAAATGCTTTTCAATTTTAGGGTCTTATAGCTCAAAATAATTAGATAATGCATGAAAAATAACAAATGAAGTCAGAAAGGATAGAAAAATGATGACGTGGCTTTGAATGGTGCATTTTGAACACACAAAAAGTCAGGAGTTCAAATAAGTTTTAAAAAATGAAATCCCTTTGTAACAGACGAGTTTCCGTATGAAATCCTGATACTTTGAAAGAGATTGTCCGTTTTGTACACGAAGTGCATCCAGTTTTTGCCGTAACCCTCTCAACTTTCTTGCACATGCTATGTGGATGAAATGATGATACCATGCCAA
>NW_025228599.1:24337-25195 GCF_018294505.1 Triticum aestivum | reverse complement strand
ATTTTAGGGTCTTATAGCTCAAAATAATTAGAAAATGCATGAAAAATAACAAATGAAGTCAGAAAGGATTGAAAAATGATGATGTGGCTTTGAATGGTGCATTTCGAACACACAAAAAGTCAGGAGTTCAAATAAGTTTTAAAAAATGAAATCCCTTTGTAACAGACGAGTTTCCGTATGAAATCCTGATAGTTTGAAAGAGATTGTCCGTTTTGTACACGAAGTGCATCCAGTTTTTGCTGTAACCCTCTCAACTTTCTTGCACATGCAATGTGGATGAAATGATGATACCATGCCAACTTTCAACCTTTTCAGAGTTCATTTGAAATGCTTTTCAGTTTTAGGGTCTTATAGCTCAAAATAATTAGTAAATGCATGAAAAATAACAAATGAAGTCAGAAAGGATTGAAAAATGATGATGTGGCTTTGAATGGTGCATTTTGAACACACAAAAAATCAGGAGTTCAAATAAGTTTTAAAAAATGAAATCCGTTTGTAACAGACGAGTTTCCGTATGAAATCCTGATACTTTGAAAGAGATTGTCCGTTTTGTACACGAAGTGCATCCAGTTTTTGCCGTAACCCTCTCAACATTCTTGCACATGCTATGTGGATGAAATGATGATACCATGCCAAGTTTCAACCTTTTCAGAGTTCATTTGAAATGCTTTTCAATTTTAGGGTCTTATAGCTCAAAATAATTAGTAAATGCATGAAAAATAACAAATGAAGTCATAAAGGATTGAAAAATGATGATGTGGCTTTGAATGGTGCATTTCGAACACACAAAAAATCAGGAGTTCAAATAAGTTTAAAAAAATGAAATCCCTTTGTAACAGACGAGTTTCCGTCTGAAAT
>NW_025228599.1:23545-24327 GCF_018294505.1 Triticum aestivum | reverse complement strand
AATAAGTTTTAAAAAATGAAATCCCTTTGTAACAGACGAGTTTCCGTATGAAATCCTGATACTTTGAAAGAGATTGTCCGTTTTGTACACGAAGTGCATCCAGTTTATGCCGTAACCCTCTCAACTTTCTTGCATATGCTATCTGGATGAAATGATGATACCATGCCAAGTTTCAACCTTTTCAGAGTTCATTTGAAATGCTTTTCAATTTTAGGGTCTTATAGCTCAAAATAATTAGATAATGCATGAAAAATAACAAATGAAGTCAGAAAGGATTGAAAAATGATGATGTGGCTTTGAATGGTGCATTTTGAACACACAAAAAGTCTGGAGTTCAAATAAGTTTTAAAAAATGAAATCCCTTTGTAACAGACGAGTTTCCGTATGAAATCCTGATACTTTGAAAGAGATTGTCCGTTTTGTACACGAAGTGCATCCAGTTTTTGCTGTAACCCTCTCAACTTTCTTGCACATGCTATGTGGATGAAATGATGATACCATGCCAACTTTCAACCTTTTCAGAGTTCATTTGAAATGCTTTTCAGTTTTAGGGTCTTATAGCTCAAAATAATTAGTAAATGCATGAAAAATAACAAATGAAGTCAGAAAGGATTGAAAAATGATGATGTGGCTTTGAATGGTGCATTTCGAACACACAAAAAATCAGGAGTTCAAATAAGTTTAAAAAAATGAAATCCGTTTGTAACAGACGAGTTTCCGTATGAAATCCTGATACTTTGAAAGAGATTGTCCGTTTTGTACACGAAGTGCATCCAGTTTTT
>NW_025228599.1:22785-23535 GCF_018294505.1 Triticum aestivum | reverse complement strand
TTTTTGCCGTAACCCTCTCAACTTTCTTGCACATGCTATGTGGATGAAATGATGATACCATGCCAAGTTTCAACCTTTTCAGAGTTCATTTGAAATGCTTTTCAATTTTAGGGTCTTGTAGCTCAAAATAATTAGTAAATGCATGAAAAATAACAAATGAAGTCATAAAGGATTGAAAAATGATGATGTGGCTTTGAATGGTGAATTTCGAACACACAAAAAATCAGGAGTTCAAATAAGTTTAAAAAAATGAAATCCCTTTGTAACAGACGAGTTTCCGTCTGAAATCCTGATACTTTGAAAGAGATTGTCCGTTTTGTACACGAAGTGCATCCAATTTTTGCCGTATCCACTCAACTTTCTTGCACATGCTGTGTGGATGAAATGATGATACCATGCCAACTTTCAACCTTTTCAGAGTTCATTTGAAATGCTTTTCAATTTTAGGGTCTAATAGCTCAAAATAATTAGAAAATGCATGAAAAATAACAAATGAAGTCAGAAAGGATTGAAAAATGATGATGTGGCTTTGAATGGTGCATTTCGAACACACAAAAATTCAGGAGTTCAAATAAGTTTTAAAAAATGAAATCCCTTTGTAACAGACGAGTTTCCGTATGAAATCTTGATACTTTGAAAGAGATTGTCCGTTTTGTACACGAAGTGCATCCAGTTTTTGCCGTAACCCTCTGAACTTTCTTGCACATGCTATGTGGATGAAAGGATGATACCATGCCAACTTTCAACCTT
>NW_025228599.1:21182-21868 GCF_018294505.1 Triticum aestivum | reverse complement strand
AAATGAAATCCCTTTGTAACAGACGAGTTTCCGTATGAAATCTTGATACTTTGAAAGAGATTGTCCGTTTTGTACACGAAGTGCATCCAGTTTTTGCCGTAACCCTCTGAACTTTCTTGCACATGCTATGTGGATGAAATGATGATACCAGGCCAACTTTCAACCTTTTTAGAGTTCATTTGAAATGCTTTTCAATTTTAGGGTCTTATAGCTCAAAATAATTAGAAAATGCATGTAAAATAACAAATGAAGTCAGAAAGGATTGAAAAATGATGATGTGGCTTTGAATGGTGTATTTTGAACACACAAAAAGTCAGGAGTTCAAATAAGTTTTAAAAAATGAAATCCCTTTGTAACAGACGAGTTTCCGTATGAAATCTTGATACTTTGAAAGAGATTGTCCGTTTTGTACACGAAGTGCATCCAGTTTTTGCTGTAACCCTCTCAACTTTCTTGCACATGCTATGTGGATGAAATGATGATACCATGCCAAGTTTCAACCTTTTCAAAGTTCATTTGAAATGCTTTTCAATTTTAGGGTCTTATAGCTCAAAATAATTAGATAATGCATGAAAAATAACAAATGGAGTCAGAAAGGATTGAAAAATGATGATGTGGCTTTGAATGGTGCATTTCGAACACACAAAAAATCAGGAGTTCAAATAAGTTTAAAAAAATGAAATCCG
>NW_025228599.1:20907-21172 GCF_018294505.1 Triticum aestivum | reverse complement strand
CTCAACTTTCTTGCACATGCTATGTGGATGAAAGGATGATACCATGCCAACTTTCAACCTTTTCAGAGTTCATTTGAAATGCTTTTCAATTTTAGGGTCTTATAGCTCAAAATAATTAGATAATGCATGAAAAATAACAAATGAAGTCAGATAGGATAGAAAAATGATGATGTGGCTTTGAATGGTGCATTTTGAACACACAAAAAGTCAGGAGTTCAAATAAGTTTAAAAAAATGAAATCCCTTTGTAACAGACGAGTTTCCGT
>NW_025228599.1:18990-19892 GCF_018294505.1 Triticum aestivum | reverse complement strand
TTCAGAGTTCATTTGAAATGCTTTTCAATTTTAGGGTCTTATAGCTAAAAATAATTACAAAATGCATGAAAAATAACAAATGAAGTCAGAAAGGATTGAAAAACGATGATGTGGCTTTGAATGGTGCATTTCGAACACACAAAAAGTCAGGAGTTCAAATAAGTTTAAAAAAATGAAATCCCTTTGTAACAGACGAGTTTCCCTATGAAATCCTGATACTTTGTAAGAGATTGTCCGTTTTGTACACGAAGTGCATCCAGTTTTGCCGTAACCCTCTGAACTTTCTTGCACATGCTATGTGGATCAAAGGATGATACCATGCCAACTTTCAACCTTTTCAGAGTTCATTTGAAATGCTTTTCAATTTTAGGGTCTTATAGCTCAAAATAATTAGAAAATGCATGAAAAATAACAAATGAAGTCAGAAAGGATAGAAAAATGATGATGTGGCTTTGAATGGTGCATTTTGAACACACAAAAAGTCAGGAGTTCAAATAAGTTTTAAAAAATGAAATCCCTTTGTAACAGACGAGTTTCCGTATGAAATCCTTATACTTTGGAAGAGATTGTCCGTTTTGTACACGAAGTGCATCCAGTTTTTGCCGTAACCCTCTCAACTTTCTTGCACATGCTATGTGGATGAAATGATGATACCATGCCAACTTTCAACCGTTTCAGAGTTCATTTGAAATGCTTTTCAATTTTAGGGTCTTATAGCTCAAAATAATTAGAAAATGCATGAAAAATAACAAATGAAGTCAGAAAGGATTGAAAAATGATAATGTGGCTTTGAATGGTGCATTTCGAACACACAAAAAGTCAGGATTTCAAATAAGTTTTAAAAAATGAAATCCCTTTGTAACAGACGAGTTTCCGTATGAAATCTTGATACTTTGAAAGAG
>NW_025228599.1:17674-18282 GCF_018294505.1 Triticum aestivum | reverse complement strand
AAGTGCATCCAGTTTTTGCCGTAACCCTCTGAACTTTCTTGCACATGCTATGTGGATGAAATGATGATACCAGGCCAACTTTCAACCTTTTTAGAGTTCATTTGAAATGCTTTTCAATTTTAGGGTCTTATAGCTCAAAATAATTAGAAAATGCATGAAAAATAACAAATGAAGTCAGAAAGGATTGAAAAATGATGATGTGGCTTTGAATGGTGTATTTTGAACACACAAAAAGTCAGGAGTTCAAATAAGTTTTAAAAAATGAAATCCCTTTGTAACAGACGAGTTTCCGTATGAAATCTTGATACTTTGAAAGAGATTGTCCGTTTTGTACACGAAGTGCATCCAGTTTTTGCTGTAACCCTCTCAACTTTCTTGCACATGCTATGTGGATGAAATGATGATACCATGCCAAGTTTCAACCTTTTCAAAGTTCATTTGAAATGCTTTTCAATTTTAGGGTCTTATAGCTCAAAATAATTAGATAATGCATGAAAAATAACAAATGGAGTCAGAAAGGATTGAAAAATGATGATGTGGCTTTGAATGGTGCATTTCGAACACACAAAAAATCAGGAGTTCAAATAAGTTTAAAAAAATGAAATCCG
>NW_025228599.1:15274-16072 GCF_018294505.1 Triticum aestivum | reverse complement strand
CGTATGAAATCCTGATACTTTGAAAGAGATTGTCCGTTTTGTACACGAAGTGCATCCAGTTTTTGCCGTAACCCTCTCAACTTTCTTGCACATGCTATGTGGATGAAATGATGATACCATGCCAAGTTTCAACCTTTTCAGAGTTCATTTGAAATGCTTTTCAACTTTAGGGTCTTATAGCTCAAAATAATTAGATAATGCATGAAAAATAACAAATGGAGTCAGAAAGGATTGAAAAATGATGATGTGGCTTTGAATGGTGCATTTCGAACACACAAAAAATCAGGAGTTCAAATAAGTTTAAAAAAATGAAATCCGTTTGTAACAGACGAGTTTCCGTATGAAATCCTGATACTTTGAAAGAGATTGTCCGTTTTGTACACGAAGTGCATCCAGTTTTTGCCGTAACCCACTCAACTTTCTTGCACATGCTATGTGGATGAAATGATGATACCATGCCAACTTTCAGCCTTTTCAGAGTTCATTTGAAATGCTTTTCAATTTTAGGGTCTTATAGCTCAAAATAATTAGAAAATGCATGAAAAATAACAAATGAAGTCAGAAAGGATTGAAAAATGATAATGTGGCTTTGAATGGTGCATTTCGAACACACAAAAAGTCAGGAGTGCAAATAAGTTTTAAAAAAAGAAATCCCTTTGTAACAGACGTGTTTCCGTATGAAATCATGATACTTTGAAAGAGATTGTCCGTTTTGTACACGAAGTGCATCCAGTTTTTGCCGTAACCCTCTGAACTTTCTTGCACATGCTATGTGGATGAAATGATGATACCAGGCCA
>NW_025228599.1:14660-15169 GCF_018294505.1 Triticum aestivum | reverse complement strand
ATGAAGTCAGAAAGGATTGAAAAACGATGATGTGGCTTTGAATGGTGCATTTCGAACACACAAAAAGTCAGGAGTTCAAATAAGTTTTAAAAAATGAAATCCCTTTGTAACAGACGAGTTTCCGTATGAAATCCTGATACTTTGAAAGAGATTGTCCGTTTTGTACACGAAGTGCATCCAGTTTTTGCCGTAACCCTCTGAACTTTATTGCACATGCTATGTGGATGAAAGGATGATACCATGCCAACTTTCAACCTTTTCAGAGTTCATTTGAAATGCTTTTCAATTTTAGGGTCTTATAGCTCAAAATAATTAGATAATGCATGAAAAATAACAAATGAAGTCAGAAAGGATAGAAAAATGATGATGTGGCTTTGAATGGTGCATTTTGAACACACAAAAAGTCAGGAGTTCAAATAAGTTTTAAAAAATGAAATCCCTTTGTAACAGACGAGTTTCCGTATGAAATCCTGATACTTTGAAAGAGATTGTCCGTTTTGTACACGAAG
>NW_025228599.1:13773-14381 GCF_018294505.1 Triticum aestivum | reverse complement strand
AAGTGCATCCAGTTTTTGCCGTAACCCTCTGAACTTTCTTGCACATGCTATGTGGATGAAATGATGATACCAGGCCAACTTTCAACCTTTTTAGAGTTCATTTGAAATGCTTTTCAATTTTAGGGTCTTATAGCTCAAAATAATTAGAAAATGCATGAAAAATAACAAATGAAGTCAGAAAGGATTGAAAAATGATGATGTGGCTTTGAATGGTGTATTTTGAACACACAAAAAGTCAGGAGTTCAAATAAGTTTTAAAAAATGAAATCCCTTTGTAACAGACGAGTTTCCGTATGAAATCTTGATACTTTGAAAGAGATTGTCCGTTTTGTACACGAAGTGCATCCAGTTTTTGCTGTAACCCTCTCAACTTTCTTGCACATGCTATGTGGATGAAATGATGATACCATGCCAAGTTTCAACCTTTTCAAAGTTCATTTGAAATGCTTTTCAATTTTAGGGTCTTATAGCTCAAAATAATTAGATAATGCATGAAAAATAACAAATGGAGTCAGAAAGGATTGAAAAATGATGATGTGGCTTTGAATGGTGCATTTCGAACACACAAAAAATCAGGAGTTCAAATAAGTTTAAAAAAATGAAATCCG
>NW_025228599.1:13352-13763 GCF_018294505.1 Triticum aestivum | reverse complement strand
CGTATGAAATCCTGATACTTTGAAAGAGATTGTCCGTTTTGTACACGAAGTGCATCCAGTTTTTGCCGTAACCCTCTCAACTTTCTTGCACATGCTATGTGGATGAAATGATGATACCATGCCAAGTTTCAACCTTTTCAGAGTTCATTTGAAATGCTTTTCAACTTTAGGGTCTTATAGCTCAAAATAATTAGATAATGCATGAAAAATAACAAATGGAGTCAGAAAGGATTGAAAAATGATGATGTGGCTTTGAATGGTGCATTTCGAACACACAAAAAATCAGGAGTTCAAATAAGTTTAAAAAAATGAAATCCGTTTGTAACAGACGAGTTTCCGTATGAAATCCTGATACTTTGAAAGAGATTGTCCGTTTTGTACACGAAGTGCATCCAGTTTTTGCCGTAACCC
>NW_025228599.1:9260-9958 GCF_018294505.1 Triticum aestivum | reverse complement strand
TTCTTGCACATGCTATGTGGATGAAAGGATGATACCATGCCAACTTTCAACCTTTTCAGAGTTCATTTGAAATGCTTTTCAATTTTAGGGTCTTATAGCTCAAAATAATTAGATAATGCATGAAAAATAACAAATGAAGTCAGAAAGGTTAGAAAAATGATGATGTGGCTTTGAATGGTGCATTTTGGACACACAAAAAGTCAGGAGTTCAAATAAGTTTTAAAAAATGAAATCCCTTTGTAACAGACGAGTTTCCTTATGAAATCCTGATACTTTGAAAGAGATTGTCTATTTTGTACACGAAGTGCATCCAGTTTTTGCCGTAACCCTCTCAACTTTCTTGCACATGCTATGTGGATGAAATGATGATACCATGCCAACTTTCAACCTTTTCAGAGTTCATTTGAAATGCTTTTACGTTTTAGGGTCTTATAGCTCAAAATAATTAGTAAATGCATGAAAAATAACAAATGAAGTCAGAAAGGATTGAAAAATGATGATGTGGCTTTGAATGTTGTATTTTGAACACACAAAAAGTCAGGAGTTCAAATAAGTTTTAAAAAATGAAATCCCTTTGTAACAGACGAGTTTCTGTATGAAATCCTGATACTTTGAAAGAGATTGTCCGTTTTGTACACGAAGTGCATCCAGTTTTTGCCGTAACCCTCTCAAATTTCTTGCACATGCTATGTGGATGA
>NW_025228599.1:8156-9250 GCF_018294505.1 Triticum aestivum | reverse complement strand
AAAGAGATTGTCCGTTTTGTACACGAAGTGCATCCAGTTTTTGCTGTAACCCTCTCAACTTTCTTGCACATGCTATGTGGATGAAAGGATGATACCATGCCAACTTTCAACCTTTTCAGAGTTCATTTGAAATGCTTTTCAGTTTTAGGGTCTTATAGCTCAAAATAATTAGTAAATGCATGAAAAATAACAAATGAAGTCAGAAAGGATTGAAAAATGATGATGTGGCTTTGAATGGTGCATTTCGAACACACAAAAAGTCAGGAGTCGAAATAAGTTTTAAAAAATGAAATCCCTTTGTAACAGACGAGTTTCCGTATGAAATCCTAATACTTTGAAAGAGATTGTCCGTTTTGTACACGAAGTGCATCCAGTTTTTGTCGTAACCCTCTCAACATTCTTGCACATGCTATGTGGATGAAAGGATGATACCATGCCAACTTTCAACCTTTTCAGAGTTCATTTGAAATGCTTTTCAATTTTAGGGTCTTATAGCTCAAAATAATTAGATAATGCATGAAAAATAACAAATGAAGTCAGAAAGGATAGAAAAATGATGATGTGGCTTTGAATGGTGCATTTTGGACAGACAAAAAGTCAGGAGTTCAAATAAGTTTTAAAAAATGAAATCCCATTGTAACAGACGAGTTTCCGTATGAAATCCTGATACTTTGAAAGAGATTGTCTGTTTTGTACACGAAGTGCATCCAGTTTTTGCCGTAACCCTCTCAACTTTCTTGCACATGCTATGTGGATGAAATGATGATACCATGCCAACTTTCAACCTTTTCAGAGTTCATTTGAAATGCTTTTACGTTTTATGGTCTTATAGCTCAAAATAATTAGTAAATGCATGAAAATAACAAATGAAGGCAGAAAGGATTGAAAAATGATGATGTGGCCTTGAATGTTGTATTTTGAACACACAAAAAGTCAGGAGTTCAAATAAGTTTTAAAAAATGAAATCCCTTTGTAACAGACGAGTTTCTGTATGAAATCCTGATACTTTGAAAGAGATTGTCCGTTTTGTACACGAAGTGCATCCAGTTTTTGCCGTAACCCTCTCAAATTTCTTGCACATGCTATGTGGATGA
>NW_025228599.1:6495-8146 GCF_018294505.1 Triticum aestivum | reverse complement strand
TTTTGTACACGAAGTGCATCCAGTTTTTGCCGTAACCCTCTCAACTTTCTTGCACATGCTATGTGGATGAAATGATGATACCATGCCAACTTTCAACCTTTTCAGAGTTCATTTGAAATGCTTTTACGTTTTAGGGTCTTATAGCTCAAAATAATTAGTAAATGCATGAAAAATAACAAATGAAGTCAGAAAGGATTGAAAAATGATGATGTGGCTTTGAATGTTGTATTTTGAACACACAAAAAGTCAGGAGTTCAAATAAGTTTTAAAAAATGAAATCCCTTTGTAACAGACGAGTTTCTGTATGAAATCCTGATACTTTGAAAGAGATTGTCCGTTTTGTACACGAAGTGCATCCAGTTTTTGCCGTAACCCTCTCAAATTTCTTGCACATGCTATGTGGATGAAATGATGATACCATGCCAAATTTCAACCTTTTCAGAGTTCATTTGAAATGCTTTTAAATTTTAGGGTCTTATAGCTCAAAATAATTAGTAAATGCATGAAAAATAACAAATGAAGTCAGAAAGGATTGAAAAATGATGATGTGGCTTTGAATGGTGCATTTTGAACACACAAAAAGTCAGGAGTTCAAATAAGTTTTTAAAAATGTAATCCCTTTGTAACAAACGAGTTTCCGTATGAAATCCTGATACTTTGAAAGAGATTGTCCGTTTTGTACACGAAGTGCATCCAGTTTTTGCTGTAACCCTCTCAACTTTCTTGCACATGCTATGTGGATGAAAGGATGATACCATGCCAACTTTCAACCTTTTCAGAGTTCATTTGAAATGCTTTTCAGTTTTAGGGTCTTATAGCTCAAAATAATTAGTAAATGCATGAAAAATAACAAATGAAGTCAGAAAGGATTGAAAAATGATGATGTGGCTTTGAATGGTGCATTTCGAACACACAAAAAGTCAGGAGTCGAAATAAGTTTTAAAAAATGAAATCCCTTTGTAACAGACGAGTTTCCGTATGAAATCCTAATACTTTGAAAGAGATTGTCCGTTTTGTACACGAAGTGCATCCAGTTTTTGTCGTAACCCTCTCAACATTCTTGCACATGCTATGTGGATGAAAGGATGATACCATGCCAACTTTCAACCTTTTCAGAGTTCATTTGAAATGCTTTTCAATTTTAGGGTCTTATAGCTCAAAATAATTAGTAAATGCATGAAAAATAACAAATGATGTCAGAACGGATTGAAAAATGATGATGTGGCTTTGAATGGTGCATTTTGAACACACAAAAAGTCAGGGGTTCAAATAAGTTTTAGAAAATGAAATCCCTTTGTAACAGACGAGTTTCCGTATGAAATCCTGATACTTTAAAAGAGATTGTCCGTTTTGTACACGAAGTGCATCCAGTTTTTGCTGTAACCCTCTCACATTTCTTGCACATGCTATGTGGATGAAATGATGATACCATGCCAACTTTCAACCTTTTTAGATTTCATTTGAAATGCTTTTCAATTTTAGGGTCTTATAGCTCAAAATAATTAGTAAATGCATGAAAAATAACAAATGAAGTCAGAAAGGATTGAAAAATGATGATGTGGCTTTGAATGGTGCATTTCGAACACACAAAAAGTCAGGAGTTCAAATAAGTTTTAAAAAATGAAATCCCTTTATAACAGACGAGTTTCCA
>NW_025228599.1:0-657 GCF_018294505.1 Triticum aestivum | reverse complement strand
TAAAAAGTCAGGAGGTCAAATAAGTTTAAAAAAATGAAATCCCTTTGTAACAGACGAGTTTCCGTATGAAATCCTGATACTTTGAAAGAGATTGTCCGTTTTGTACAGGAAGTGCATCCAGTTTTTGCCGTAACCCTCTCAACTTTCATGCACATGCTATGTGGATGAAATGATGATACCAGGCCAACTTTCAACCTTTTCAGAGTTCATTTGAAATGCTTTTCAATTTTAGGGTCTTATAGCTCAAAATAATTAGTAAATGCATGAAAAATAACAAATGAAGTCAGAAAGGATTGAAAAATTATGATGTGGCTTTGAATGGAGCATTTTGAACACACAAAAAGTCAGGAGTTCAAATAAGTTTTAAAAAATGAAATCCCTTTGTAACAGACGAGTTTCCGTATGAAATCCTGATACTTTAAAAGAGATTGTCCGTTTTGTACACGAAGTGCATCCAGGTTTTGCTGTAACCCTCTCAAATTTCTTGCACATGCTATGTGGATGAAATGATGATACCATGCCAACTTTCAACCTTTTCAGAGTTCATTTGAAATGCTTTTCAATTTTAGGGTCTTATAGCTCAAAATAATTAGTAAATGCATGAAAAATAACAAATGAAGTCAGAAAGGATTGAAAAATGATGATGTGGCTTTGAAT
>NW_025228598.1:44880-45692 GCF_018294505.1 Triticum aestivum | reverse complement strand
ACGTGACAACACTGCCACCCTGTCTTAGCGTAACGCGAGTCGAGGCGGACATCGTCGCGGTAGTGACGACGGACGCCAAGACGAGCACGTGACACCACTGCCACCTTGTCTTAGCGTAACGCGAGTCGAGGCGGACGTCGTCGCGGTAGCGATGACGGAGGCCGAGACGAGCACGTGACACCAGTGCCACCCTGTCTTAGCGTAACACGAGTCGAGGCGGACGTCGTCGCGGTAGCGACAACGGACACCGAGACGAGCACGTGACACCACTGCCTCCCCGTCTTAGCGTAACGCGAGTCGAGGAGGACGTCGTTGCGGTAGCGACGACGGACGCCGATACGAGCACGTGACAGCACTGCCTCCCTTTTTTAGTGTAACGCGAGTCGAGGCGGACGTCGTCGCGGCAGCGACGATGGACGCTGAGACGAGCACGTGACACCATTGCCAACCTGTCTTAGCGTAACGCGAGTCGAGGCGGACGTCGTCGCGGTAGCGATGACGGATGACGAGACGAGCACGGGACACCAGTGTCACCCTGTCTTAGCGTAACGCGAGTCGAGGCGGACGTCGTCGCGGTAGCGACGATGGACGCCGAGACGAGCACGTGACACCAGTGCCATCCTGTCTTAGCATAACGCGAGTCAAGGCGGACGTCGTCGCGGTAGCGACGACGGACGCCGAGACGAGCACGTGACACCATTGCCACCCTGTCTTAGCGTAACGCGAGTCGAGGCGGACGTCGTCGCGGTAGCGACGACAGACGCCGAGACGAGCACGTGACAGTACTGCAACCCTGTCTTAGCGTAAGCGAG
>NW_025228598.1:44338-44655 GCF_018294505.1 Triticum aestivum | reverse complement strand
ACCCTGTCTTAGCGTAACGCGAGTCGAGGCGGACGTCGTCGCGGTAGCAACGACGGACGCCGAGACGAGCACGTGACACCACTGCCACCCTGTCTTAGCGTAACGGGAGTCGAGGCGGACGTCGTCGCGGTAGCGATGATGGAGGCCGAGACGAGCACGTGACACCAGTGCCACCCTGTCTTAGCGTAACACGAGTTGAGGCGGACGTCGTCGCGGTAGCGACGACGGACGCCGAGACGAGCACGTGACACCACTGCCTTCCTGTCTTAGCGTAATGCGAGTCGAGGCGGACGTCGTCGCGGTAGTGACGACGGACG
>NW_025228598.1:43189-43826 GCF_018294505.1 Triticum aestivum | reverse complement strand
GTAACGCGAGTCAAGGCGGACGTCGCGGTAGCGACGATGGACGCCGAGACGAGCACGTGACAGCACTGCAACCCTGTCTTAGCATAACGCGAGTCGAGGCGGACGTCGTCGCGGTAGCGACGACGGACGCCGAGACGAGCACGTGACAGCACTGCCTCCCTTTTTTAGCGTAACGTGAGTCGAGGCGGACGTCGTCGTGGTAGCGACGACGGACGCCGAGACGAGCACGTGACACCAGTGCCACCCTGTCTTAGCATAACGCGAGTTGAGGCGGACGTCGTCGCGGTAGCGACGACGGACGCCGAGACGAGCACGTGACACCAGTGCCATCCTGTCTTAGCATAACGCGAGTCGAGGCGGACGTCGTCGCGGTAGCGACGACGGACGCCGAGACGAGCACGTGACACCATTGCCACCCTGTCTTAGCGTAACGCGAGTCGAGGCGGACGTCGTCGTGGTAGCGACGACAGACGCCGAGACGAGCACGTGACAGTATTGCAACCCTGTCTTAGCGTAAGCGAGTCGAGGCGGCCGTCGTCGCGGTAGCGATGACGGACGCCGAGACAAGCACGTGACACCAGTGCCTCCATGTCTTAACGTAACGCGAGTCGAGGCGGACTTCGTCGCGGTAACGACG
>NW_025228598.1:42199-42984 GCF_018294505.1 Triticum aestivum | reverse complement strand
CGGTAGCGACGACGGACGCCGAGACGAGCACGTGACACCAGTGCCATCCTGTCTTAGCCTAACGCGAGTCGAGGCGGACGTCGTCGCGGTAGCGACGACGGACGCCGAGACGAGCACGTGACACCATTGCCACCCTGTCTTAGCGTAACGCGAGTCGAGGCGGACGTCGTCGCGGTAGCGACGACAGACGCCGAGACGAGCACGTGACAGTACTGCAACCCTGTCTTAGCATAAGCGAGTCGAGGCGGCCCAGTGCTACAGCCTGGATTCACTCGCTGATGACCGACACGTTCGATGCTGGGTCATGGATGCCTGTCCCTGTAAGTCTGTGCCACTTTGGGTTTACGACTAGCCATGTCAGCCCGGGCTCCTTATCATATGGATGCTAGCGACACTGTCATATACGTGTGTCAAAAGGCGCAAACGGTCCCGGGCAAAGGTAAGGCGACACCCGTGGGAATACCGTGCGTGAGGCCGCAAAGTGATATGAGGTGTTACATGCTAGATCGATGTGGCATTGAGTCGGGGTCCTGACAGCGGACGTCGTCGCGGTAGCGACGACGGACGCCGAGACGAGCACGTGACACCAGTGCCTCCCTGTCTTAGCGTAACGCGAGTCGAGGCGGACGTCGTCGCGGTAACGACGACGGATGCCGAGACGAGCACGTGACACCAGTGCCACCCTGTCTTAGCCTAACGCGAGTCGAGGCGGACATCGTCGCGGTAGCGACGATGGAGGCCGAGACGAGCACGTGACAGCACTGCAACCCTGTCTTAGCATAACG
>NW_025228598.1:32734-42155 GCF_018294505.1 Triticum aestivum | reverse complement strand
CGTCGTTGCGGTAGCGACGATGGAGGCCGAGACGAGCACGTGACAGCACTGCAACCCTGTCTTAGCGTAACGCGAGTCGAGGCGGACGTCGTCGCGGTAGCGACGATGGACGCCGAGACGAGCACGTGACACCACTGCCTCCCTGTCTTAGCGTAACGCGAGTCGAGGCGGACGTCGTCGCGGTAGCGACGACGGACGCCGAGACGAGCACGTGACACCAGTGCCACCCTGTCTTAGCGTAACGCGAGTTGAGGCGGACGTCGTTGCGGTAGCGACGACGGACGCCGAGACGAGCACGTGACAGCTGTTGGGGAACATAGTAATTTCAAAAAATTTCCTACGCACACACAAGATCATGGTGATGCATAGCAACGAGAGGGGAGAGTGTTGTCTACGTACCCTCGTAGACCGAAGCGGAAGCGTTGACGCAACATAGAGGAAGTAGTCGTACGTCCTCCCGGTCCAACCGATCCAAGCACCGTTACTCCGGCACCTCCGAGTTCTTGACACGCGTACAGCTTGATGACACACCCTCGATCTCCAATCCAGTAGAGGCTCCGAGGGGGAGTTCTGTCAGCACGACGGCGTGGTGACGATCTTGATGTTCTCCTGTCGCAGGGCTTCGCCTAAGCACTGCTACAATATGATCGAGGTGTAATATCGTGGAGGGGGGCACCGCACACGGCTAAGGAACGATCAATGATCAACTTGTGTGTTCTAGGGTGCCCCCCTACCCCCGTATATAAAGGAGGGAGGGAGGAGGTGGCCGGCCCTAGGGGGGCGCGCCATGAGGAGGGGGAAACCTACTCCAAGTAGGTTTCCCTCTCTTTTCCTTATCTTATTTGGAGGGGGAAGGAAAGAGTACTAGTATTAGGAAGGAGAAAGGAAAGGGGGGGCCGGGCCCCCTCCCCAATTCGGATTGGGCTTGGGGGGGCGCGCCCCCCTCCCTTGCTCCTTCTCCCTTCCTCCTACATGGGCCCAATAAGGCCCATATACCTCCCGGGGGGTTCCGGTAACCTCCCGGAGCTCCAAACTTCTCCGGAACCTTTCCGGTGTCCAAATATATCCGTCCAATATATCAATCTTTATGTCTCGACCATTTCGAGACTCCTCGTCATGTCCGTGATCATATCCGGGACTCCGAACAACCTTCGGTACATCAAAATACATAAACTCATAATATAACTGTCATCGAAACCTTAAGCGTGCGGACACTACGGTTCGAGAACAATGTAGACATGACCGAGACATGTCTCCGGTCAATAACCAATAGCGGGACCTGGATGCCCATATTGGTTCCTACATATTCTACGAAGATCTTTATCGGTCAAACCGCACAACAACATACGTTGTTCCCTTTGTCATCGGTATGTTACTTGCCCGAGATTCGATTTTCAGTATCCAATACCTAGTTCAATCTCGTTACCGGCAAGTCTCTTTACTCGTTCCGTAATACATCATCTCACAACTAACTCATTAGTTGAAATGCTTGCAAGGCTTAAGTGATGTGTATTACCGAGAGGGCCCAGAGATACCTCTCCGACATTTGGAGTGACAAATCCTAATCTCGAAATACGCCAACTCAACAAGTACCTTCGGAGACACCTGTAGAGCACCTTTATAATCACCCAGTTACGTTGTGACGTTTGGTAGCACGCAAAGTGTTCCTCTGGTAAACGGGAGTTGCATAATCTCATAGTCATAGGAACATGTATAAGTCATGAAGGAAGCAATAGCAACATACTAAACGATCATGTGCTAAGCTAATGGAATGGGTCATGTCAATCAGATCATTCAACTAATGATGTGACCTTGTTCGTCAAATAACAACTCCTTGTTCATGGGTAGGAAACATAACCATCTTTGATTAACAAGCTAGTCAAGTAGAGGCATACTAGTGACACTCTGTTTGTCTATATATTCACACATGTATTATGTTTCCAGTTAATACAATTCTAGCATGAATAATAAACATTTATCATGATATGAGGAAATAAATAATAACTTTATTATTGCCTCTAGGGCATATTTCCTTCAGTCTTCCACTTGCACTAGAGTCAATAATCTAGATTACACAGTAATGATTCTAACACCCATGGAGTCTTGGTGTTGATCATGTTTTGCTCGTGGAAGAGGCTTAGTCAACGGGTCTGCAACATTCAGATCCGTATGTATCTTGCAAATCTCTATGTCTCCCACCTGGACTAGATCCCGGATGGAATTGAAGCGTCTCTTGATGTGCTTGGTTCTCTTGTGAAATCTGGATTCCTTCGCTAAGGCAATCGCTCCAGTATTGTCACAAAAGATTTTCATTGGACCCGATGCACTAGGTATGACACCTAGATCGGATATGAACTCCTTCATCCAGACTCCTTCATTGGCTGCTTCCGAAGCAGCTATGTATTCCGCTTCACATGTAGATCCCGCCACGACGCTTTGCTTTGAACTACACTAACTGACAGCTCCACCGTTTAATGTAAACACGTATCCGGTTTGCGATTTAGAATCGTCCGGATCAGTGTCAAAGCTTGCATCAACATAACCATTTACGATGAGCTCTTTGTCACCTCCATATACGAGAAACATATCCTTAGTCCTTTTCAGGTATTTCAGGATGTTCTTGACCGCTGTCCAGTGATCCACTCCTGGATCACTTTGGTACCTCCCTGCTAGACTTATAGCAAGGCACACATCAGGTCTGGTACACAGCATTGCATACATGATAGAGCTTATGGCTGAAGCATAGGGAACACTTTTCATTTTCTCTCTATCTTCTGCAGTGGTCGGGCTTTGAGTCTTACTCAACCTCACACCTTGCAATACAGGCAAGAACCCTTTCTTTGCTTGATCCATTTTGAACTTCTTCAAAACTTTGTCAAGGTATGTGCTTTGTGAAAGTCCAATTAAGCGTCTTGATCTATCTCTATAGATCTTAATGCCCAAAATGTAAGCAGCTTCACCGAGGTCTTTCATTGAAAAACTTTTATTCAAGTATCCCTTTATGCCATCCAGAAATTCTATATCATTTCCAATCAATAATATGTCATCCACATATAATATTAGAAATGCTACAGAGCTCCCACTCACTTTCTTGTAAATACAGGCTTCTCCAAAAGTCTGTATAAAACCAAATGCTTTGATCACACTATCAAAACGTTTATTCCAACTCCGAGAGGCTTGCACCAGTCCATAAATGGAACGTTGGAGCTTGCACACTTTGTTAGCTCCCTTTGGATCGATAAAACCTTCTGGTTGCATCATATACAACTCTTCTTCCAGAAATCCATTCAGGAATGCAGTTTTTACATCCATTTGCCAAATTTCATAATCATAAAATGCGGCAATTGCTAACATGATTCGGACAGACTTAAGCATCGCTACGGGTGAGAAGGTCTCATCATAGTCAACCCCTTGAACTTGTCGAAAACCTTTTGCAACAAGTCGAGCTTTGTAGACAGTAACATTACCGTCAGCGTCAGTCTTTTTCTTGAAGATCCATTTATTCTCAATTGCTTGCCGACCATCGGGCAAGTCAACCAAAGTCCATACTTTGTTCTCATACATGGATCCCATCTCAGATTTCATGGCTTCAAGCCATTTTGCGGAATCTGGGCTCACCATCGCTTCTTCATAGTTCGTAGGTTCATCATGATCTAGTAGCATGACTTCTAGAATAGGATTACCGTACCACTCTGGTGCGGATCTTACTCTGTTCGACCTACGTGGTTCTATATTAACTTGATCTGAAGTTCTATGATCATTATCATCAACTTCCTCACTAGTTGGTTTTGACGTCACAGAAACCGGTTCCTGCGATGTATTATTTTCCAACAAGGGAGTAGGTACAGTTACCTCATCAGGTTCTACTTTCCTCCCACTCACTTCTTTCGAGAGAAACTCCTTCTCTAGAAAGGATCCATTCTTAGCAACGAATGTCTTGCCTTCGGATCTATGATAGAAGGTGTACCCAACTGTCTCCTTTGGGTGTCCTATGAAGACACATTTCTCCGATTTGGGTTCGAGCTTATCAGGTTGAAGCTTTTTCACATAAGCATCGCAACCCCAAACTTTAAGAAACGACAACTTTGGTTTCTTGCCAAACCATAGTTCATAAGGTGTCGTCTCAACGGATTTCGACGGTGCCCTATTTAACGTGAATGTGGCTGTCTCTAGAGCATAACCCCAAAACAATAGCGGTAAATCTGTAAGAGACATCATAGACCACACCATATCAAGTAAAGTACGATTACGACGTTCGGACACACCATTACGCTGTGGTATTCCGGGTGGCGTGAGTTGTGAAACTATTCCACATTGTTTTAAGTGTAAACCAAACTCGTAACTCAAATATTCTCCTCCACGATCAGATCGTAGAAACTTTATTTTCTTGTTACGATGATTTTCAACTTCACTCTGAAATTCTTTGAACTTTTCAAATGTTTCAGACTTATGCTTCATTAAGTAGATATACCCATATCTGCTTAAATCATCTGTGAAGGTGAGAAAATAACGATATCCGCCACGAGCCTCAACATTCACTGGACCACATACATCTGTATGTATGATTTCCAACAAATCTGTTGCTCTCTCCATAGTACCGGAGAACGGCGTTTTGGTCATCTTGCCCATGAGGCACGGTTCGCAAGTACCAAGTGATTCATAATCAAGTGGTTCCAAAAGTCCATCAGTATGGAGTTTCTTCATGCGCTTTATACCGATATGACCCAAACGGCAGTGCCACAAATATGTTGCACTATCATTATCAACTATGCATCTTTTGGCTTCAACACTATGAATATGTGTATCACTACTATCGAGATTCATCAAAAATAGACCACTCTTCAAGGGTGCATGACCATAAAAGATATTACTCATATAAATAGAACAACCATTATTCTCTGATTTAAATTAATAACCGTCTCGCATCAAACAAGATCCAGATATAATGTTCATGCTCAACGCTGGCACCAAATAACAATTATTTAGGTCTAATACTAATCCCGAAGGTAGATGTAGAGGTAGCGTGCCGACCGCGATCACATCGACTTTGGAACCATTTCCCACGCGCATCGTCACTTCGTCCTTTGCCAGTGTTCGCTTAATCCGTAGTCCCTGTTTCGAGTTGCAAATATTAGCAACAGAACCAGTATCAAATACCCAGGTGCTACTGCGAGCCTAGTAAGGTACACATTAATAACATGTATATCACATATACCTTTGTTCACTTTGCCATCCTTCTTATCCGCCAAATACTTGGGGCAGTTCCGCTTCTAGTGACCAGTCTGCTTGCAGTAGAAGCACTCAGTTTCAGGCTTAGGTCCAGACTTGGGTTTCTTCTCTTGAGCAGCAACTTGTTTGCTGTTCTTCTTGAAGTTCCCCTTCTTCTTCCCTTTGCCCTTTTTCTTGAAACTAGTGGTCTTGTTAACCATCAACACTTGATGCTCCTTCTTGATTTCTACCTCCGCAGCCTTTAGCATTGCGAAGAGCTCGGGAATTGTCTTATCCATCCCTTGCATATTATAGTTCATCACGAAGCTCTTGTAGCTTGGTGGAAGTGATTGGAGAATTCTGTCAATGACGCTATCATCCGGAAGAGTAACTCCCAGTTGAATCAAGTGATTACAATACCCAGACATCTTGAGTATGTGCTCACTGACAGAACTATTCTCCTCCATCTTGCAGCTATAGAACTTATTGGAGACTTCATATCTCTCAATCCGGGCAATCTTCTGGAATATCAACTTCAACTCCTGAAACATCTCATATGCTCCATGACGTTCAAAACGTCGTTGAAGTCCCGGTTCTAAGCCGTAAAGCATGGCACATTGAACTATCGAGTAGTCATCAGCTTTGCTCTGCCAGACGTTCTTAACGTCGTCAGTTGCATCAGCAGCAGGCCTGGCACCCAGCGGTGCTTCCAGGACGTAATTTTTCTGTGCAGCAATGAGGATAATCCTCAAGTTACGGACCCAGTCTGCGTAGTTGCTACCATCATCTTTCAACTTAGCTTTCTCAAGGAACGCATTAAAATTCAACGGAACAACAGCACGGGCCATCTATCTACAAACAACATAGACAAGCAAGATACTATCAGGTACTAAGTTCATGATAAATTTTAGTTCAATTAATCATATTACTTAAGAACTCCCACTTAGACAGACATCTCTCTAGTCATCTAAGTGATCACGTGATCCAAATCAACTAAACCATAACCGATCATCACGTGAGATGGAGTAGTTTTCAATGGTGAACATCTTATGTTGATCATATCTACTATATGATTCACGCTTGACCTTTCGGTCTCCGTGTTCCGAGGCCATATCTGCATATGCTAGGCTCGTCAAGTTTAACCTGAGTATTCTGCGTGTGCAAAACTGGCTTGCACCCGTTGTAGATGGACGTAGAGCTTATCACACCCGATCATCACGTGGTGTCTGGGCACGACGAACTTTGGCAACGGTGCATACTCAGGGAGAACACTACTTGATAAATTTTTTAGTGAGAGATCATCTTAAAATGCTACCGTCAATCAAAGCAAGATAAGATGCATAAAGGATAAACATCACATGCAATCAATATAAGTGATATGATATGGCCATCATCCTCTTGTGCTTGTGATCTCCATCTCCGAAGCACCATCATGATCACCATCGTCACCGGCGCGACACCTTGATCTCCATCGTAGCATCGTTGTCGTTTACACCATCTATTGCTTCTACGACTATCGCTACCGCTTAGTGATAAAGTAAATCAATTACAGGGCGTTTGCATTTCATACAATAAAGCGACAACCATATGGCTCCTGCCAGTTGCCGATAACTTCGGTTACAAAACATGATCATCTCATACAATAAAATATAGCATCATGTCTTGGCCATATCACATCACAACATGCCCTGCAAAAACAAGTTAGACGTCCTCTACTTTGTTGTTGCAAGTTTTACGTGGCTGCTACGGGCTTAAGCAAGAACCAATCTCACCTACGCATTAAAACCACAATGATAGTTTGTCAAGTTGATGCTGTTTTAACCTTCGCAAGGACCGGGCGTAGCCACACTCGGTTCAACTAAAGTTGGAGAAACTGATACCCGCTAGTCACCTGTGTGCAAAGCACGGTGGTAAAACCAGTCTCGCGTAAGCGTACGCGTAATGTCGGTTCGGGCCGCTCCATCCAACAATACCGCCGAACCAAAGTATGACATGCTGGTAAGTAGTATGACTTATATCGCCCACAACTCACTTGTGTTCTACTCGTGCATATAACATCAAACCATAAAAACCTAGGCTCGAATGCCACTGTTGGGGAACGTAGTAATTTCAAAAAATTTCCTACGCACACGCAAGATCATGGTGATGCATAGCAACGAGAGGGGAGAGTGTTGTCTACGTACCCTCGTAGACCGAAGCGGAAGCGTTGACGCAACGTAGAGTAAGTAGTCGTACGTCCTCCCGGTCCAACCGATCCAAGCACCGTTACTCCGGCACCTCCGAGTTCTTGACACGCGTACAACTTGATGACACACCCTCGATCTCCAATCCAGTAGAGGCTCCAAGGGGGAGTTCTGTCAGCACGACGGCATGGTGACGATCTTGATGTTCTCCTGTCGCAGGGCTTCGCCTAAGCACCGCTACAATATGATCGAGGTGTAATATCGTGGAGGGGGGCACCGCACACGGCTAAGGAACGATCAATGATCAACTTGTGTGTTCTAGGGTGCCCCCCTACCCCCGTATATAAAGGAGGGAGGGAGGAGGTGTAGGTTTCCCTCTCTTTTCCTTATCTTATTTGGAGGGGGAAGGAAAGAGTACTAGTATTAGGAAGTAGTACTAGTAGTAGTAATAGGAAGAGGGGGAAGGAGAAAGGAAAGGGGGGCCGGCCCCCCTCCCCAATTCGGATTGGGCTTGGGGGGGCGCGCCCCCCTCCCTTGCTCCTTCTCCCTTCCTCCTACATGGGCCCAATAAGGCCCATATACCTCCCGGGGGGTTCCGGTAACCTCCCGGAGCTCCAAACTTCTCCGGAACCTTTCCGGTGTCCAAATATATCCGTCCAATATATCAATCTTTATGTCTCGACCATTTCGAGACTCCTCGTCATGTCCGTGATCATATCCGGGACTCCGAACAACCTTCGGTACATCAAAATACATAAACTCATAATATAACTGTCATCGAAACCTTAAGCGTGCGGACCCTATGGTTCGAGAACAATGTAGACATGACCGAGACATGTCTCCGGTCAATAACCAATAGCGGGACCTGGATGCCCATATTGGTTCCTACATATTCTACGAAGATCTTTATCGGTCAAACCGCACAACAACATACGTTGTTCCCTTTGTCATCGGTATGTTACTTGCCCGAGATTCGATCGTCGGTATCCAATACCTAGTTCAATCTCGTTACCGGCAAGTCTCTTTACTCGTTCCGTAATACATCATCTCACAACTAACTCATTAGTTGAAATGCTTGCAAGGCTTAAGTGATGTGTATTACCGAGAGGGCCCAGAGATACCTCTCCGACATTCGGAGTGACAAATCCTAATCTCGAAATACGCCAACTCAACAAGTACCTTCAGAGACACCTATAGAGCACCTTTATAATCACCCAGTTACGTTGTGACGTTTGGTAGCACACAAAGTGTTCCTCTGGTAAACGGGAGTTGCATAATCTCATAGTCATAGGAACATGTATAAGTCATGAAGGAAGCAATAGCAACATACTAAACGATCGTGTGCTAAGCTAACCGAATGGGTCATGTCAATCAGATCATTCAACTAATGATGTGACCTTGTTCATGGTTAGGAAACATAACCATCTTTGATTAACAAGCTAGTCAAGTAGAGGCATACTAGTGACACTCTGTTTGTCTATATATTCACACATGTATTATGTTTCCAGTTAATACAATTCTAGCATGAATAATAAACATTTATCATGATATGAGGAAATAAATAATAACTTTATTATTGCCTCTAGGGCATATTTCCTTCAACAGCACTGCCTCCCTTTTTTAGCGTAACGCGAGTCGAGGCGGACGTCGTCGCGGTAGCGACGACTGACGCCGAGACGAGCACGTGACACCATTGCCAACCTGTCTTAGCGTAACGCGAGTCGAGGCGGACGTCGTCGCGGTAGCGACGACGGATGACAAGACGAGCACGGGACACCAGTGTCACCCTGTCTTAGCGTAACGCGAGTCGAGGCAGACGTCGTCGCGGTAGCGACGACGGACGCCGAGACGAGCACGTGACACCAGTGCCACCCTGTCTTAGCATAACGTGAGTCAAGGCGGACGTCGTCACGGTAGCGACGACGGACACCGAGACGAGCACGTGACACCATTGCCACCCTATATTAGCGTAACGCGAGTCGAGGCGGACGTCGTCGCGGTAGCGACGACAGACGCTAAGACGAGCACGT
>NW_025228598.1:30782-31491 GCF_018294505.1 Triticum aestivum | reverse complement strand
ACGATGGAGGCCGAGACAAGCACGTGACAGTACTGCAACCCTGTCTTAGCGTAAGTGAGTCGAGGCGGACGTCGTCGCGGTAGCGACGACGGATGCCGAGACGAGCACGTGACACCAGTGCCTCCCTGTCTTAGCTTAACGCGAGTCGAGGCGGACATCGTCGCGGTAACGACGACGGACGCCGAGACGAGCACGTGACACCAATGCCACCCTGTCTTAGCGTAACGCGAGTCGAGGCGGACGTCGTCGCGGTAGCGATGATGGAGGCCGAGACGAGCACGTGACAGCACTGCAACCCTGTCTTAGCGTAACGCGAGTCGAGGCGGACATCATCGCGGTAGCAACGACGGACGCCGAGACGAGCACGTGACACCACTGCCACCCTGTGTTAGCGTAACGCGAGTCGAGGCGGACATCATCGCGGTAGCGACGACGGACGCCGAGTTGAGCACGTGACACCAGTGCCACCCTGTCTTAGCATAACGCGAGTCGAGGCGGACGTCGTCGCGATATCGACGACGGACGCCGAGACGAGCACGTGACACCATTGCCATCCTGTCTTAGCGTAACGCGAATCGAGGCGGACGTCGTCGCGGTAGCGACGACAGACGCCGAGACGAGCACATGACAGTAATGCAACCCTGTCTTAGCGTAAGCGAGTCGAGGCGAACGTCCTCGCGGTAGCGACGACGGACGCCGAGACGAGCAC
>NW_025228598.1:27561-28049 GCF_018294505.1 Triticum aestivum | reverse complement strand
GAGCACGTGACACCACTGCCTCCCTGTCTTAGCGTAATGCGAGTCGAGGCGGACGTCGTCGCGATAGCGACGACGGACGCCGAGACGAGCACGTGACACCAGTGCCACCCTGTCTTAGCATAACGCGAGTCGAGGTGGACGTCGTCGCGGTAGCGACGACGGACGCCGAGACGAGCACGTGACACCATTGCCACCCTGTATTAGCGTAACGCGAGTCGAGGCGGACGTCGTCGCGGTAGCGACGACAGACACCGAGACGAGCACGTGACAGTACTGCAACCCTGTCTTAGCGTAAGTGAGTCGAGGCGGACGTCGTCGCGGTAGCGACGACGGACGCCGAGACGAGCACGTGACACCAGTGCCTCCCTGTCTTAGCGTAACGCGAGTCGAGGCGGATGTCGTCGCGGTAACGACGACGGACGCCGAGACGAGCACGTGACACCAGTGCCACCCTGTCT
Source organism: Triticum aestivum (assembly GCF_018294505.1). Lineage (NCBI taxonomy): Eukaryota > Viridiplantae > Streptophyta > Magnoliopsida > Poales > Poaceae > Triticum > Triticum aestivum. The sequence continues at coordinate 27,591 of NW_025228598.1, read as the reverse complement.
TAGCGTAACGCGAGTCGAGGCGGACGTCGT
>NW_025228598.1:26672-27338 GCF_018294505.1 Triticum aestivum | reverse complement strand
CCTGTATTAGCGTAACGCGAGTCGAGGCGGACGTCGTCGCGGTAGCGACGACAGACACCGAGACGAGCACGTGACAGTACTGCAACCCTGTCTTAGCGTAAGTGAGTCGAGGCAGACGTCGTCGCGGTAGCGACGACGGACGCCGAGACGAGCACGTGACACCAGTGCCTCCCTGTCTTAGCGTAACGCGAGTCGAGGCGGATGTCGTCGCGGTAACGATGACGGACGCCGAGACGAGCACGTGACACCAGTGCCACCCTGTCTTAGCGTAACGCGAGTTGAGGCGGACGTCGTCGCGGTAGCGACGATGGAGGCCGAGATGAGCACGTGACAGCACTGCAACCCTGTCTTAGCGTAACGCGAGTCGAGGCGGACGTCATCGCGGTAGCAACGAGGGACGCCGAGACGAGCACGTGACACCACTGCCACCCTGTGTTAGCGTAACGCGAGTTGAGGCGGACATCATCGCGGTAGCGACGACGGACGCCGAGTTGAGCACGTGACACCAGTGCCACCCTGTCTTAGCATAACGCGAGTCGAGGCGGACGTCGTCGCGATATCGACGACGGACGCCGAGACGAGCACGTGACACCATTGCCATATTGTCTTAGCGTAACGCGAGTCGAGGCGGACGTCGTCGCGGTAGCGACGACAGACGCCGAGACG
>NW_025228598.1:25605-26357 GCF_018294505.1 Triticum aestivum | reverse complement strand
GTAGCGACGATGGAGGCCGAGACGAGCACGTGACAGTACTGCAACCCTGTCTTAGCGTAAGTGAGTCGAGGCGGACGTCGTCGCGGTAGCGACAACGGACGCCGAGACGAGCACGTGACACCAGTGCCTCCCTGTCTTAGCGTAACGCGAGTCGAGGCGGACGTCGTCACGGTAACGACGACGGACGCCGAGACAAGCACGTGACACCAGTGCCACCCTGTCTTAGCGTAACGCGAGTCGAGGCGGACGTCGTCGCGGTAGCGACGATGGAGGCCGAGACGAGCACGTGACACCAGTGCCACCCTGTCTTAGCGTAACGCGAGTCGAGGCGGACATCGTCGCGGTAGCGACGATGGAGGCCGAGACGAGCACGTGACAGCACTGCAACCCTGTCTTAGCGTAACGCGAGTCGAGGCGGACGTCATCGCGGTAGCAACGACGGACGCCGAGATGAGCACGTGACACCACTGCCACCCTGTGTTAGCGTAACGCGAGTCGAGGCGGACATCGTCGCGGTAGCGACGACGGACGCCGAGTTGAGCACGTGACACCAGTGCCACCCTGTCTTAGCGTAACGCGAGTCGAGGCGGACGTCGTCGCGATATCGCCGACGGACGCCGAGACGAGCACGTGACACCATTGCCATCCTGTCTTAGCATAACGCGAGTTGAGGCGGACGTCGTCGCGGTAGCGGCGACAGACGCCGAGACGAGCACATGACAGTACTGCAACCCTGTCTTAGCGTAAGCGAG
>NW_025228598.1:23196-23833 GCF_018294505.1 Triticum aestivum | reverse complement strand
GTAACGCGAGTCAAGGCGGACGTCGCGGTAGCGACGATGGACGCCGAGACGAGCACGTGACAGCACTGCAACCCTGTCTTAGCATAACGCGAGTCGAGGCGGACGTCGTCGCGGTAGCGACGACGGACGCCGAGACGAGCACGTGACAGCACTGCCTCCCTTTTTTAGCGTAACGTGAGTCGAGGCGGACGTCGTCGTGGTAGCGACGACGGACGCCGAGACGAGCACGTGACACCAGTGCCACCCTGTCTTAGCATAACGCGAGTTGAGGCGGACGTCGTCGCGGTAGCGACGACGGACGCCGAGACGAGCACGTGACACCAGTGCCATCCTGTCTTAGCATAACGCGAGTCGAGGCGGACGTCGTCGCGGTAGCGACGACGGACGCCGAGACGAGCACGTGACACCATTGCCACCCTGTCTTAGCGTAACGCGAGTCGAGGCGGACGTCGTCGTGGTAGCGACGACAGACGCCGAGACGAGCACGTGACAGTATTGCAACCCTGTCTTAGCGTAAGCGAGTCGAGGCGGCCGTCGTCGCGGTAGCGATGACGGACGCCGAGACAAGCACGTGACACCAGTGCCTCCATGTCTTAACGTAACGCGAGTCGAGGCGGACTTCGTCGCGGTAACGACG
>NW_025228598.1:21189-21677 GCF_018294505.1 Triticum aestivum | reverse complement strand
GAGCACGTGACACCACTGCCTCCCTGTCTTAGCGTAATGCGAGTCGAGGCGGACGTCGTCGCGATAGCGACGACGGACGCCGAGACGAGCACGTGACACCAGTGCCACCCTGTCTTAGCATAACGCGAGTCGAGGTGGACGTCGTCGCGGTAGCGACGACGGACGCCGAGACGAGCACGTGACACCATTGCCACCCTGTATTAGCGTAACGCGAGTCGAGGCGGACGTCGTCGCGGTAGCGACGACAGACACCGAGACGAGCACGTGACAGTACTGCAACCCTGTCTTAGCGTAAGTGAGTCGAGGCGGACGTCGTCGCGGTAGCGACGACGGACGCCGAGACGAGCACGTGACACCAGTGCCTCCCTGTCTTAGCGTAACGCGAGTCGAGGCGGATGTCGTCGCGGTAACGACGACGGACGCCGAGACGAGCACGTGACACCAGTGCCACCCTGTCTTAGCGTAACGCGAGTCGAGGCGGACGTCGT
>NW_025228598.1:19165-19658 GCF_018294505.1 Triticum aestivum | reverse complement strand
CGGTAGCGACGACGGACGCCGAGACGAGGACGTGACACCACTGCCACCTTGTCTATCTTAGCGTAATGCTAGTCGAGGCGGATGTCGTCGCGGTAGCGACGACGGATGCCGAGACGAGCACGTGACACAACTGCCACCCTGTCTTAGCGTAACGCGAGTCGAGGCGGACGTCGTCACGGTAGCGACGACGGACGCCGAGACGAGCACGTGACACCACTGCCACGCTGTCTTAGCGTAACGCGAGTCGAGGCGGACGTCTTCGCGGTAGCGACGACGGACGCAGAGACGAGCACGTGACACCACTGCCACCCTGTCTTAGCGTAACGCGAGTCGAGGCGGCCGTCGTCGCGGTAGCTATGACGAATGCCGAGACGAGCACGTGACACAACCGCCACCCTGTCTTAGCGTAACGCGAGTCGAGGCTGACGTCGTCGCGGTAGCGACGACGGACGCCGACACGAGCAGGTGCCACAACCGCCACCCTGTCTTAGCG
>NW_025228598.1:17040-17610 GCF_018294505.1 Triticum aestivum | reverse complement strand
GAGTCGAGGCGGACGTCGTCGCGGTAGCGATGACGGAGGCCGAGACGAGCACGTGACACCAGTGCCACCCTGTCTTAGCGTAACACAAGTCGAGGCAGACGTCGTCGCGGTAGCGACGACGGACGCCGAGACGAGCACGTGACACCACTGCCTCCCTGTCTTAGTGTAATGCGAGTCGAGGCGGACGTCGTTGCGATAGCGACGACGGACGCCGAGACGAGCACGTGACACCAGTGCCACCCTGTCTTAGCGTAACGCGACTCGAGGCGGACGTCGTTGCGGTAGCGAGGACGGACGCTGAGACGAGCACGTGACAGCACTGCCTCCCTTTTTTAGCGTAACGCGAGTCGAGGCGGACGTCGTCGCGGTAGCGATGACGGACGCTGAGACGAGCACGTGACACCATTGCCAACCTGTCTTAGCATAACGCGAGTCGAGGCGGACGTCGTCGCGGTAGCGATAACGGACGACGAGACGAGCACGGGACACCAGTGTCACCCTGTCTTAGCGTAACGCGAGTCGAGGCGGACGTCGTCGCGGTAGCGACGATGGACGCCGAGACGAGCACGT
>NW_025228598.1:15935-16461 GCF_018294505.1 Triticum aestivum | reverse complement strand
ACAGTACTGCAACCCTGTCTTAGCGTAAGTGAGTCGAGGCGGACGTCGTCGCGGTAGCGACGACGGACGCCGAGACGAGCACGTGACACCAGTGCCTCCCTGTCTTAGCGTAACGCGAGTCGAGGCGGATGTCGTCGCGGTAACGACGACGGACGCCGAGACGAGCACGTGACACCAGTGCCACCCTGTCTTAGCGTAACGCGAGTCGAGGCGGACGTCGTTGCGGTAGCGACGATGGAGGCCGAGACGAGCACGTGACAGCACTGCAACCCTGTCTTAGCGTAACGCGAGTCGAGGCAGACGTCATCGCGGTAGCAACGACGGACGCCGAGACAAGCACGTGACACCACTGCCACCCTGTGTTAGCGTAACGCGAGTCAAGGCGGACATCATCGCGGTAGCGACGACGGACGCCGAGTTGAGCACGTGACACCAGTGCCACCCTGTCTTAGCATAACGCGAGTCGAGGCGGACGTCGTCGCGATATCGACGACGGACGCCGAGACGAGCACGTGACACCATTGCC
>NW_025228598.1:14468-14956 GCF_018294505.1 Triticum aestivum | reverse complement strand
GAGCACGTGACACCACTGCCTCCCTGTCTTAGCGTAATGCGAGTCGAGGCGGACGTCGTCGCGATAGCGACGACGGACGCCGAGACGAGCACGTGACACCAGTGCCACCCTGTCTTAGCATAACGCGAGTCGAGGTGGACGTCGTCGCGGTAGCGACGACGGACGCCGAGACGAGCACGTGACACCATTGCCACCCTGTATTAGCGTAACGCGAGTCGAGGCGGACGTCGTCGCGGTAGCGACGACAGACACCGAGACGAGCACGTGACAGTACTGCAACCCTGTCTTAGCGTAAGTGAGTCGAGGCGGACGTCGTCGCGGTAGCGACGACGGACGCCGAGACGAGCACGTGACACCAGTGCCTCCCTGTCTTAGCGTAACGCGAGTCGAGGCGGATGTCGTCGCGGTAACGACGACGGACGCCGAGACGAGCACGTGACACCAGTGCCACCCTGTCTTAGCGTAACGCGAGTCGAGGCGGACGTCGT
>NW_025228598.1:13756-14393 GCF_018294505.1 Triticum aestivum | reverse complement strand
GTAACGCGAGTCAAGGCGGACGTCGCGGTAGCGACGATGGACGCCGAGACGAGCACGTGACAGCACTGCAACCCTGTCTTAGCATAACGCGAGTCGAGGCGGACGTCGTCGCGGTAGCGACGACGGACGCCGAGACGAGCACGTGACAGCACTGCCTCCCTTTTTTAGCGTAACGTGAGTCGAGGCGGACGTCGTCGTGGTAGCGACGACGGACGCCGAGACGAGCACGTGACACCAGTGCCACCCTGTCTTAGCATAACGCGAGTTGAGGCGGACGTCGTCGCGGTAGCGACGACGGACGCCGAGACGAGCACGTGACACCAGTGCCATCCTGTCTTAGCATAACGCGAGTCGAGGCGGACGTCGTCGCGGTAGCGACGACGGACGCCGAGACGAGCACGTGACACCATTGCCACCCTGTCTTAGCGTAACGCGAGTCGAGGCGGACGTCGTCGTGGTAGCGACGACAGACGCCGAGACGAGCACGTGACAGTATTGCAACCCTGTCTTAGCGTAAGCGAGTCGAGGCGGCCGTCGTCGCGGTAGCGATGACGGACGCCGAGACAAGCACGTGACACCAGTGCCTCCATGTCTTAACGTAACGCGAGTCGAGGCGGACTTCGTCGCGGTAACGACG
>NW_025228598.1:13062-13746 GCF_018294505.1 Triticum aestivum | reverse complement strand
AGTCGAGGCAGACGTCGTCGCGGTAGGGACGACGGACGCTGAGACGAGCACGTGACACCACTGCCTCCCTGTCTTAGCGTAATGCGAGTCGAGGCGGATGTCGTCGCGATAGCGACGACGGACGCCGAGACGAGCACGTGACACCAGTGCCACCCTGTCTTAGCGTAACGCGACTCGAGGCGGACGTCGTTGCGGTAGCGAGGACGGACGCTGAGACGAGCACATGACAGCACTGCCTCCCTTTTTTAGCGTAACGCGAGTCGAGGCGGATGTCGTCGCGGTAGCGACGACGGACGCTGAGATGAGCACGTGACACCATTGCCAACCTGTCTTAGCATAACGCGAGTCGAGGCGGACGTCGTCGCGGTAGCGACGACGGACGCCGAGACGAGCACGTGACACCATTGCCACCCTGTATTAGCGTAACGCGAGTCGAGGCGGACGTCGTCGCGGTAGCGACGACAGACGCCAAGACGAGCACGTGACAGTACTGCAACCCTGTCTTAGCGTAAGTGAGTCGAGGCGGACGTCGTCGCGGTAGCGACGACGGACGCCGAGACGAGCACGTGACACCAGTGCCTCCCTGTCTTAGCATAACGCGAGTCGAGGCAGATGTCGTCGCGGTAACGACGACGGACGCCGAGACGAGCACGTGACACCAGTGCCACCCTGTCTTAGCGTAAC
>NW_025228598.1:11127-12216 GCF_018294505.1 Triticum aestivum | reverse complement strand
GACGACGGACACCAAGACGAGCACGTGACACCACTGCCTCCCTGTCTTAGCGTAACGCGAGTCGAGGCGGACGTCGTCGCGGTACCGACGATGGACGCCGAGGCGAGCACGTGACACCAGTGCCACCCTGTCTTAGCGTAACGCGAGTTGAGGCGGACGTCGTCGCGCTAGCGACGACGGACGCTGAGACGAGCACTTAACACCAATGCCACCCTGTCTTAGCGTAACGCGAGTCGAGGCGGACGTCGTCGCGGTAGCGACGACGGATGCCGAGACGAGCACGTGACACCAGTGCCATCCTATCTTTGCATAACGCGAGTCGAGGCGGACGTCGTCGCGGTAGCGACGATGGACACCGAGACAAGCATGTGACACCAGTGCCACCCTGTCTTAGCGTAACGCGAGTCGAGGCGGACGTCGTCGCGGTAGCGACGACGGACACCGAGACGAGCACGTGACACCACTGCCTCCCTGTCTTAGCGTAACGCGAGTCGAGGCGGACGTCGTCGCGGTACCGACGATGGACGCCGAGGCGAGCACGTGACACCAGTGCCACCCTGTCTTAGCGTAACGCGAGTTGAGGCCGACGTCGTCGCGGTAGCGACGACGGATGCTGAGACGAGCACTTGACACCAATGCCACCCTGTCTTAGCGTAACGCGAGTCGAGGCGGACGTCGTCACGGTAGCGACGACGGACGCCGAGATGAGCACGTGACACCATTGCCACTCTGTCTTAGCGTAAGGCGAGTCGAGGCAGACGTCGTCGCGGTAGCAACGACGAACGCCGAGACTAGCACGTGACACCAGTGCCACCCTGTCTTAGCGTAACGCGAGTTGAGGCGGACGTCGTCGCGGTAGCGACGACGGACGCTGAGACGAGCGCTTGACACCAATGCCACCCTGTCTTAGCGTAACGCGAGTCGAGGCGGACGTCGTCGCGGTAGCAACGACGGACGCCGAGACGAGCAGGTGACACCATCGCCTCCCTGTCTTAGCATAACGCGAGTCGAGGCGGATGTCGTCGCGGTAGCAACGACGGACGCCAAGACGAGCAGGTGACACCATCGCCTCGTTGTCTTAGCGTAACG
>NW_025228598.1:9870-10655 GCF_018294505.1 Triticum aestivum | reverse complement strand
CGGTAGCGACGACGGACGCCGAGACGAGCACGTGACACCAGTGCCATCCTGTCTTAGCCTAACGCGAGTCGAGGCGGACGTCGTCGCGGTAGCGACGACGGACGCCGAGACGAGCACGTGACACCATTGCCACCCTGTCTTAGCGTAACGCGAGTCGAGGCGGACGTCGTCGCGGTAGCGACGACAGACGCCGAGACGAGCACGTGACAGTACTGCAACCCTGTCTTAGCATAAGCGAGTCGAGGCGGCCCAGTGCTACAGCCTGGATTCACTCGCTGATGACCGACACGTTCGATGCTGGGTCATGGATGCCTGTCCCTGTAAGTCTGTGCCACTTTGGGTTTACGACTAGCCATGTCAGCCCGGGCTCCTTATCATATGGATGCTAGCGACACTGTCATATACGTGTGTCAAAAGGCGCAAACGGTCCCGGGCAAAGGTAAGGCGACACCCGTGGGAATACCGTGCGTGAGGCCGCAAAGTGATATGAGGTGTTACATGCTAGATCGATGTGGCATTGAGTCGGGGTCCTGACAGCGGACGTCGTCGCGGTAGCGACGACGGACGCCGAGACGAGCACGTGACACCAGTGCCTCCCTGTCTTAGCGTAACGCGAGTCGAGGCGGACGTCGTCGCGGTAACGACGACGGATGCCGAGACGAGCACGTGACACCAGTGCCACCCTGTCTTAGCCTAACGCGAGTCGAGGCGGACATCGTCGCGGTAGCGACGATGGAGGCCGAGACGAGCACGTGACAGCACTGCAACCCTGTCTTAGCATAACG
>NW_025228598.1:8332-8646 GCF_018294505.1 Triticum aestivum | reverse complement strand
GAGTCGAGGCGGACGTCGTCGCGGTAGTGACGACGGACGCCGAGACGAGCACGTGACACCACTGCCACCCTGTCTTAGCGTAACGCGAGTCGAGGCGGACGTCGTCGCGGTAGCGACGACGGACGCCGAGACGAGCACATGACACCACTGCCACCCTGTCTTAGCGTAACGCGAGTCGAGGCGGACGTCGTCGCGGTAGCGATGACGGAGGCCGAGACGAGCACGTGACACCAGTGCCACCCTGTCTTAGCGTAACACGAGTCGAGGCGGACGTCGTCGCGGTAGCAACGACGGACGCCGAGACGAGCACGTGA
>NW_025228598.1:7507-8208 GCF_018294505.1 Triticum aestivum | reverse complement strand
CGTGACACCAGTGCCACCCTGTCTTAGCGTAACGCGACTCGAGGCGGACGTCGTTGCGGTAGCGAGGACGGACGCTGAGACGAGCACGTGATAGGACTGCCTCCCTTTTTTAGCGTAACGCGAGTCGAGGCGGACGTCGTCGCGGTAGCGATGACGGACGCTGAGACGAGCACGTGACAGCATTGCCAACCTGTCTTAGCGTAACGCGAGTCGAGGCGGACGTCGTCGCGGTAGCGATAACGGACGACGAGACGAGCATGGGACACCATTGTCACCCTGTCTTAGCGTAACGCGAGTCGAGGCGGACGTCATCGCGGTAGCGACGACGGACGCCGAGACGAGCACGTGACACCAGTGCCATCCTGTCTTAGCATAACGCGAGTCGAGGCGGACGTCGTCGCGGTAGCGATGATGGAGGCCGAGACGAGCACGTGACACTAGTGCCACCCTGTCTTAGCGTAACACGAGTCGAGGCGGACGTCGTCGCGGTAGCGATGACGGACACCGAGACGAGCACGTGACACCACTGCCTTCCTGTCTTAGCGTAATGCGAGTCGAGGCGGACGTCATCGTGATAGCGACGACGGACGCCGAGACGAGCACGTGACACCACTGCCACCCTGTCTTAGCGTAACGCGAGTCGAGGCGGACGTCGTCGCGGTAGCAACGACGGACGCCGAGACGAGCACGTGACACCACTG
>NW_025228598.1:6150-6826 GCF_018294505.1 Triticum aestivum | reverse complement strand
GTGACACCACTGCCACCCTGTCTTAGCGTAACGCGAGTCGAGGCGGACGTCGTCGCGGTAGCGATGACGGAGGCCGAGACGAGCACGTGACACCAGTGCCACCCTGTCTTAGCGTAACACGAGTCGAGGCGGACGTCGTCGCGGTAGCGACGACGGACGCCGAGACGAGCACGTGACACCACTGCCTCCCTGTCTTAGTGTAATGCGAGTCGAGGCGGACGTCGTCGCGATAGCGACGACGGACGCCGAGACGAGCACGTGACACCAGTGCCACCCTGTCTTAGCGTAACGCGACTCGAGGCGGACGTCGTTGCGGTAGCGAGGACGGACGCTGAGACGAGCACGTGACAGCACTGCCTCCCTTTTTTCGCGTAACGCGAGTCGAGGCGGACGTCGTCGCGGTAGCGATGACGGACGCTGAGACGAGCACGTGACACCATTGCCAACCTGTCTTAGCGTAACGCGAGTCGAGGCGGACGTCGTCGCGGTAGCGATAACGGACGACGAGACGAGCACGGGACACCAGTGTCACCCTGTCTTAGCGTATCGCGAGTCGAGGCGGACGTCGTCGCGGTAGCGACGACGGACGCCGAGACGAGCACGTGACACCAGTGCCATCCTGTCTTAGCATAACGCGAGTCGAGGCGGACGTCGTCACGGTAGCGACGACGGACGC
>NW_025228598.1:4764-5246 GCF_018294505.1 Triticum aestivum | reverse complement strand
GACGATTGACGCCGAGAGGAGCACGTGACACGAGTGCCACCTTGTCTATCTTGGGGTAACGCGAGTCGAGGCGGACGTCGTCGAGGTAGCAACGACGGACGCCGAGACGAGCACGTGACACCACTGCCACCCTGTCTATCTTAGGGTAACGCGAGTCGAGGCGGACGTCGTCGCGGTAGCGAGGACGGACGCCGAGACGAGCACGTGACACGAGTGCCACCCTGTCATTCTTAGAGTAACGTGAGTCGAGGCGGACGACGTCGCGGTAGCGACGACGGATGCCGAGACGAGCCTGTGACACGAATGCCACCCTGCCTATCTTAGGGTTACGCGAGTCGAGGCGGACATCGTCGCGGTAGCGACGACGGACGCCGAGACGAGCACGTGACACGAATGCCACCCTGCCTATCTTAGGGTAACGCAAGTTGAGGCGAACGTCATCGCGGTAACGACGACGGACGACGAGACGAGCACGTGACACG
>NW_025228598.1:3502-3990 GCF_018294505.1 Triticum aestivum | reverse complement strand
GAGCACGTGACACCACTGCCTCCCTGTCTTAGCGTAATGCGAGTCGAGGCGGACGTCGTCGCGATAGCGACGACGGACGCCGAGACGAGCACGTGACACCAGTGCCACCCTGTCTTAGCATAACGCGAGTCGAGGTGGACGTCGTCGCGGTAGCGACGACGGACGCCGAGACGAGCACGTGACACCATTGCCACCCTGTATTAGCGTAACGCGAGTCGAGGCGGACGTCGTCGCGGTAGCGACGACAGACACCGAGACGAGCACGTGACAGTACTGCAACCCTGTCTTAGCGTAAGTGAGTCGAGGCGGACGTCGTCGCGGTAGCGACGACGGACGCCGAGACGAGCACGTGACACCAGTGCCTCCCTGTCTTAGCGTAACGCGAGTCGAGGCGGATGTCGTCGCGGTAACGACGACGGACGCCGAGACGAGCACGTGACACCAGTGCCACCCTGTCTTAGCGTAACGCGAGTCGAGGCGGACGTCGT
>NW_025228598.1:1631-2150 GCF_018294505.1 Triticum aestivum | reverse complement strand
ACCACTGCCTCCCTGTCTTAGCGTAATGCGAGTCAAGGCGGACGTCGTCGCGGTAGCGACGACGGACGCCGAGACGAGCACGTGACACCATTGCCACCCTGTATTAGCGTAACGCGAGTCGAGGCGGACGTCGTCGCGGTAGCGACGACAGACGCCGAGATGAGCACGTGACAGTACTGCAACCCTGTCTTAGCGTAAGTGAGTCGAGGCGGACGTCATCGCGGTAGCGACGACGGACGCCGAGACGAGCACGTGACACCAGTGCCTCCCTGTCTTAGCGTAACGCGAGTCGAGGCGGATGTCATCGCGGTAACGACGACGGACGCCGAGACGAACACGTGACACCAGTGCCACCCTGTCTTAGCATAACGCGAGTCGAGGCGGACATCGTCGCGGTAGCGACGACGGACGCCGAGACGAGCACGTGACACCAGTGCCTCCCTGTCTTAGCGTAACGCGAGTCGAGGCGGACATCGTCGCGGTAACGACGACGGACGCCGAGACGAGCACGTGACACCA
>NW_025228598.1:0-1070 GCF_018294505.1 Triticum aestivum | reverse complement strand
CGAGTCGAGGCGGACGTCGTCGCGATATCGACGACGGACGCCGAGACGAGCACGTGACACCATTGCCATCCTGTCTTAGCGTAACGCGAGTCGAGGCGGACGTCGTCGCGGTAGCGACGACAGACGCCGAGACGAGCACATGACAGTACTGCAACCCTGTCTTAGCGTAATTGAGTCGAGGCAGACGTCGTCGCGGTTGCGACGACGGACGCCGAGACGAGCACGTGACACCAGTGCCTCCCTGTCTTAGCGTAACATGAGTCGAGGCGGACGTCGTCGCGGTAGTGAAGACGGACGCCGAGACGAGCACGTGACACCACTGCCACCTTGTCTTAGCGTAACGCGAGTCGAGGCGGACGTCGTCGCGGTAGCGATGACGGAGGCCGAGACGAGCACGTGACACCAGTGCCACCCTGTCTTAGCGTAACACGAGTCGAGGCGGATGTCGTCACGGTAGCGACGACGGACGCCGAGACGAGCACGTGACACCACTGCCTCCCTGTCTTAGCGTAATGCGAGTCGAGGCGGACGTCGTCGCGATAGCGACGACGGACGCCGAGACGAGCACGTGACACCAGTGCCACCCTGTCTTAGCGTAACGCGACTCGAGGCGGACGTCGTTGCGGTAGCGAGGACGGACACTGAGACGAGCACGTGACAGCACTGCCTCCCTTTTTTAGCGTAACGCGAGTCGAGGCGGACGTCGTCGCGGTAGCGATGACGGACGCTGAGACGAGCACGTGACACCATTGCCAACCTGTCTTAGCGTAACGCGAGTCGAGGCGGACGTCGTCGCGGTAGCGATAACGGACGACGAGACGAGCACGAGACACCAGTGTCACCCTGTCTTAGCGTAACGCGAGTCGAGGCGGACGTCGTCGCGGTAGCGACGACGGACGCCGAGATGAGCACGTGACACCAGTGCCATCCTGTCTTAGCATAACGCGAGTCGAGGCGGACGTCGTCGCGGTAGCGACGACGGACGCCGAGACGAGCATGTGACACCACTGCCTCCCTGTCTTAGCGTAATGCGAGTCGAGGCGGACGTCGGCGCGATAGCGACGACGGAC
>NW_025228597.1:41777-45715 GCF_018294505.1 Triticum aestivum | reverse complement strand
TCGTCCTTGGCCGCACTGTCTAAGTCATCATTTTTGTTTGCCGTGGCATATATCAGTATGAAGTGTGTGTTTGTAGGGGATTGAGGAGGTAGGATCAAAGGAGGCATGTTTTTCAATTTATCAGTAGCATGTACGGATCCTGTCATAATTAAGAACCAACAATAGAGAACTCGTATGTTTTAAACAACTATGGCCTATTGGCCTTACCTATGAACTATCATGCATGGGCGTATGCTTAGTTTCTTAACCATGCAGACATCGTTTAACATAAAACTTTTGTATACTTCTGGTCTTTGTATGTACCTATGGCTATGGTTGGACACATCTGCAGTTTCCTTTTGTCAAACATGGATGCACTGACGCCAGCGATCCGGTGACCGACCAAAGTAGCCTCACCTATTAATTTGGGTGTTGCAGCAATCCCTGTATAATGGAGAATAAATTGAGAAAATAGGAATATAATAGGCATATACCTGCTAAATCAACATATTCATCAGTGAAGAATATGGAGAATAAAACAGAAAAGATACGGTCGATTTAATTATAAAACTGCAAAGAAGACCAAATTCACAGCAGATCATGCGAGAAGAGAAACCTGATCTAGATGAGGAAATTTTAATATGATAACCTCCTTGAGCTTGGGGTATTCACGCTCCAACTTCTTTGCCTGTGGGCGCACGTGATCCATGCCCCAAGTTTTTTGCTCCGATTTGGAAGAGATATTGATCTGTTTTTCTTGTGGGGAGGAAGTGACACGTGAGAGAGAGAGAGAGAGAGAGAGAGAGAGGTACGGGATCCATGCCCCATGTTCTTTGCTCCAATTTGAGAGAGACACGGATCTGATCTGATTTTCATGTGTGAAGGAAGAGAGACATGGGAGAGGAAGAGAGAGACGTGAGAGAGATGCACGAATTTGGAAGAGATATTGATCTGTTTTTCTTGTGGGGAGGAAGAGACACGTGAGAGAGAGAGAGAGAGAGACGGGATCCATGCCCCATCTTCTTTGCTCCAATTTGTGAGAGACACAGATCTGATCTGATTTTCATGTGTGAAGGAAGAGAGACATGGGAGAGGAAGAGAGAGAGACGTGAGAGAGATGCACGGCATTCATGCCCCCATGTTCTTCGTTCCATCTTGAGCGAGATACCGATCGATTTTTCATGTGGGGAGAGGAAGAGATGGACGTGAGCGAGAGGAACATTAGAGAGAGGAAGAGACGCCGGAGGTACATATTGTACAGATATCAATTTTTGTTTTTCTCAGAGCATTATGGGCCTCTCTTTTCGGCTATAAAGATGGGCTTTATAATCAATCTGCTCTCAGCTGGCGGAAAGGTTTGTGGGTTTTTTTTACGAAGGTTAATCTACACCGTAATAATTCGGTCCCACCCTAGATGAATGGCTCATAAATTATAATTAACGTGGAAATTTCATGGAAGTCTGTAATTAGTATAGAAAAGAAAAGGTATAGATGCTCTACAGGTGTCTCCGATGGTGTTTGTTGAGTTGGCATAGATCGAGATTAGGATTTGTCACTCCGTGTTTCGGAGAGGTATCTCTGGGCCCTCTCGGTAATGCACATCACTATAAGCCTTGCAAGAAATGTGACTAATGAGTTAGTTGCGGGATGAAGCATTCCGGAACGAGTACAGAGACTTCCGGTAATGAGATTGAACTAGGTATGATGATACCGACGATCGAATCTCGGGCAAAACATACTGATGACAAAGGGAACAACGTATGTTGTTATACGGTTTGACCGATAAAGATCTTCGTAGAATATGTAGGAGCCAATATGAGCATCCAGGTTCCCCTATTGGTTATTGACTGGAGATGTGTCTTGATCATGTCTACATAGTTCTCGAACCCGTAGGGTCCGCACGCTTAACGTTCGATGACGATTTGTATTATGGGTTATCTGATTTGATGCACCGAAGTTTGTTCGGAGTCTCGGATGAGATCACGGACATTACAAGGAGTCTCGAAATGGTTGAGAGCTAAATATTCATATATTGGAAGGTTGCATTTGGACATCGGAATGGTTCCGAGTGGTTCGGGCAATTTTCCGGAGTACCGGAACCCCCGAGAGAAGTATTGGGCCTAGTGGGCCTTATTGGAGGAGAGGACAAAGGGCCACGTGAGAGGGGCGCCCCTCCCCTTGCCCAAACCGAATTGGACTAGGGGAGGGGGCCGGCCCCCCTCTTTCCTTCCCCCTCTCTCTCCCTTACCTTTCCCTCCGGTGGAAGAAAGGAAAAGGGGGGGGGGGCGAATCCTACTTGGACTAGGAGTCCAAGTAGGACTCCCCCCTGGCGCGCCCAAACCTGACCAGGGGGCACCCCAATAGCACAACAAACAATCTCTTAGCCGTGTGCGGTGCCCCCCTCCACAGTTACACACCTCGGTCATATCGTCATAGTGCTTAGGTGAAGCCCTGCGCCGGTAACTTCATCATCACCGTCGCCACGCCGTCGTGCTAATGAAACTCTCCCTCGGTCTCAACTGGATCAAGAGTACGAGGGACGTCATTGAGCGGAACGTGTGCTGAACACGGAGGTGCCGTACATTCGGTGCTAGGATCGGTCGGATCGTGAAGACGTACGACTACATCAACCGCGTTGTCATAACACTTCCGCTTACGGTCTACGAGGGTACGTAGACAACACCCTCCCCTCTCGTTGCTATGCATCTTCTAGATAGATCTTGCGTGATCGTAGGAATTTTTTTGAAATTACTGCGTGCCCCATCAGTGGCATCCGAGCCAGGTCTATGCGTAGATGTTATATGCATGAGTAGAACACAAAGAGTTGTGGGCGATAATAGTCATACTGCTTTTCAGCATGTCATACTTTGATTCGGCGGTATTGTTGGATGAAGCGGCTCAGACCTACATTACGCGTACGGTTACGCAAGACTGGTTCTACCGACGTGCTTCGCACACAGGTGGCTAGTGGGTGTCTGTTTCTCCAACTTTAGTTGAATCGAGTGTGGCTACGCCCCGTCCTTGTTGAAGCTTAATACAACACACTTGACGAAAAATCATCGTGGTTTTGATTTGTAGGTAAGAACGGTTCTTGCTAAGCCCGTAGCAGCCACGTAAAACTTGCAACAACAAAGTAGAGGACGTCTAACTTGTTTTTGCAGGGCATGTTGTGATGTGATATGGTCAATACATGATGCTAAATTTTATTGTATGAGATGATCATGTTTTATAACAGAGTTATCGGCAACTGGCAGGAGCCATATGGTTGTCGCTATATTGTATGCAATTCAATCGCCCTGTAATTGTTTTTACTTTATCACTAAGCGGTAGCGATAGTCGTAGAAGCAATAGTTGGCGAGACGACAATGATGCTACGATGGATATCAAGGTGTCGCGCCGGTGACGATGGTGATCATGACGGTGCTTTGGAGATGGAGATCAAAGGCACAAGATGATGATGGCCATATCATATCACTTATATTGATTGCATGTGATGTTTATCCTTTATGCATCTTATTTTGCTTAGTTCGGCGGTAGCATTATAAGATGATCTCTCACTAAATTTGAAGGTATAAGTGTTCTCTCTGAGTATGCACCGTTGCTACAGTTCGTCGTGCCGAGACACCACGTGATGATCGGGTGTGATAAGCTCTACATTCACATACAACGGGTGCAAGCCAGTTTTGCACATGCAGAATACTCGGGTTAAACTTGACGAGCCAGCATATGAAGATATGCCCTCGGAACACTGAGTGTAGGGTAACGCAGCAGAAAACAAAAATTTCCGACCTACGCACCAGCCCAGGACCACTATGGAGACTGCATACATGGTTTGATCTTTTTCGTTACCGACTCGTAGCGCAGCGGGAAGTAGAGTCGATGACGATCGGCGGTGCAGATCCCTGCAGCTAGGATTTACAACCTCCCAACCACGAGGATGTATACCCTCATCTGCTCCT
>NW_025228597.1:9077-41443 GCF_018294505.1 Triticum aestivum | reverse complement strand
GGTGTCGCGGACAGCCCTTCGGGAGGACCTTCGAAACTCGAACGGTCACTCGGACATCCCTTCGGAAGGACCTTCGAAACTCGGACGGTCACACGGACAGCCCTTCTGGAGGCACTCACGAACTAAGACCGAAACTACGATCTCTCTACAGAGTTGCACACATACGGTGTCATCTATCCGGCAGGGCTTCGCCGTCCAGAACTAGTTCCCACCGGAACCCAGACAGCCTTTCGGCTCTACGAAACTGTTTCGCTGGGAGGGAGAGAAAAGCCAGATCATGCATGGCACTTGTATGGAGAAGGGATGAGTGTGGAGGTCTGCCCCTCCACCCCTATTTATAGGAAATCCCAAGGGGTAGGGTAGTTTCACACAAAAACCCAAAATGCACATGAATGAAGTCCTTCCACAAGGACCTAGGAGTGAAACCAATGAACAAGAGGGTCCCCAAGGGGGGATACCCCATGTGGCTGGCCACACCCCCATGAGGGGCCCAAAAAATGGCTCCTATCCATCCATGTCATCCCCAAGACCTTTTGGAGCAAAGCCCCAAAAGGTGGCTTTCCATAAAGTAACCATAAAGCTGATTTTCACTATTCATGACGACATTTTTCAGCGTCTGATCGAACTGAAAATATTTATGTGGGCTAAGAACATTTCTAGTACCCACTAAAATGATTTTCAATGCGTTCCGAAACAATTCCGGTTTTAGTGATTTTCATCTGCGAAACGCATCTGAAGTGGCTCCGGCAGCTCTGGAACATTTCCGGTTTTTATCTCAGAAAATTCCAAAAAGCTTCCAGAATGATTCTGGCATCCTCCAAGAATTATCAGGCATGTGCCGAAACCAATTTTACTTAATGGTGTATCCCGAAACAACTTTTCGGTATCATCGAAACTTATCCGATGACCTCTCTCTGCGGTACGATTCCGCTGTCCGAAACTTTTTCGGTGATTTTCTCTCAGACTCCTTGTCTAGTATTCAGCAGATAGATGACCCTTAAGCGTGTGACCCTATAGGTTCGGTGATGTATAGACATGAATGGAACCCTTTCCGATCAATGATCAACATCGGAGCCGTGGACACCCATATTGACCCCTATACCCACACGAATAAATATTCGAGTGAACCTCCAGTTGTCGTGTGCTATTCCTGTTGCTTCGCGATATGTTACAAATACCCGAGGTGAGACATGTTGGCAGTCCCGTGGATCAACAACTTGTCCACTATGCTAGTTACCTCGTTACCGGTATTGTTCTCTTTTCTCGTTATCGTGTTCCGGCATCCCCGTGATCAAATCACAAAGTGTCTGGCCAGACGATGATGGATACCGTAACACCGAGAGGGCCCAGAGATATCTCTCCATCGTCGGAGGAGAAAATCCCAATCTTGAGCTATCAAGTTACTTGACACACTTTTCCATGAACCCGTAAGCCGCCGTAATAGCCACCCATTTACGGATGACGTTTAACAAACCCCAAAGTTCATGAAGCAAGCATGAAGAAACTCGATACTTTCATGGTCTAAGGAATCATGCAAACGTTAACCATCTCTGTGTTATGTACCAATAAACTTGTGACGAATGAATCTCATAGCATAACATCAATCCGGGTCGATTCAACACAAATGTTCTCTTAAGATTGTGCCCTCAAAGTTGCTGGCATAGACATGCCCATGACCAGGAAAATAGAATCATCATGCAATACTTGAGCTAGTCTTAGAGGCCAGACTAGGAATACTTCTTACCGTTTATTATTCGACACGTGCATATGAGTCTTCCTCCGAGCCTCGTGGATATTGCAGACTCGAGAATCATTGCAGTTATAGCATGGAACATAAACATAATTGTGAACTCGGAGATAAATAATATCATTTATTATTGCCTCTAGGGCATATCTCCTACACTGAGACCGAAAGGTCGAGCGTGAATCATATAATAGATAAGATCAACATAGTGATGTTCACCATTGAAAACTACTCCATCTGACGTGATGATCGGACATGGTTTAGTTGATATGGTCACGTGATCACTTAGATGATTAGAGGGATGTCTATCTAAGTGGGAGTTCTTAAGTAATATGATTAATTGAACTTTAATTTATCATGAACTTAGTCCTGGTAGTATTAGCATATCTATGTTGTAGATCAATAGCTCGCGTTGTAGCACCCCGTTTATTTTTATATGTTCCTAGAGAAATATAAGTTGAAAGATGATAGGAGCAATGATGCAGACTTGGTCCGTGATCTGAGGATTTTCCTCATTGCTGCACAGAAGAATTATGTCCTTGATGCACCACTAGGTGACAGACCTATTGGAGGAGCAGATGCAGACGTTATGAACGTTTTGACAAAAGCTCGGTATGATGACTACTTGATAGTTTAGTGCACCATGCTTTATGGCTTAGAACCGGGACTTCAAAAATGTTTTGAACGCCACGGAGCATATAAGATGTTTCAAGAGTTGAAATTGGTATTTCATACTCATGCCCGTATCAAGAGGTATGAGACCTCTAATAGTACTTTGCCTACAAGATGGAGGAGAATAGCTCAACCAGTGAGCATGTACTCAGATTGGCTGGGTACTACAATTGCTTGACTCAAGTGGGAGTTAATCTTCCAGATAAGATAGTAATCGACAAAGTTCTCTAGTCACTATCTCCAAGTTACTAGAACTTCGTGATGAACTATAATTTGCAATGGATGACTAAAGTAATTCCCAAGCTCTTCGCGATACTGAAATCGACGAAGGTAGAAATCAAGAAAGAGCATCAAGTGTTGATGGTTAACAAGACCACTAGTTTCAAGAAACGGGCAAAGGGATAGAAGGGGAACTTCAAGAAGAACAGCAAGCAAGTTGCTGCTCAAGTGAAGAAGCCCAAGCCTGGACCCAAGCCTGAAACTAAGTGCTCCTACTGCAAAGGTAATGCTCACTGGAGGTGGAACTACCCTAGATACTTGGTGGATAAGAAGGATGGCAAAGTGAACAAAGCTATATTTGATATACATGTTATTGATGTGTACTTTACTAGTGTTTATAGCAACCCCTCGGTATTTGATACTGGTTCAGTTGCTAAGAGTAGTAACTCAAAATGGGAGTTGCAGAATGAACAGAGACTAGTTAAGGGTGAAGTGACGATGTGCATTGGAAGTGGTTCCAAGATTGATATGATCATCATCGCACACTCCCTATACTTTCAGAATTAGTGTCAATGTTTTAAATAGCGGGCTATTGTTAAATAGCGGCGGACCTCAAAATTAGCTATAGCAGGCTATGGCGGGCTATTTGTACATGGGACCATTTAGCGGCACCCTGCTGAAAAGGCTATATTGAGGGCTATAGCGGAGCTATAGTCGGCTATTTAAAACATTGATTAGTGTTGAACCTAAATAAATGTTATTTGGTGTTTGCGTTGAGCATGAATATGATTTTGATCATGTTTATTGCAATACATTTATTCATTTTATGTTAGAGAATAATTGTTGTTCTGTTTACATGAATAAAACCTTCGATGGTAATACACCCAATGAAAATAGTTTGTTGGATCTCGATCGTAGTGATACACATATTCATAATATTGAAGACAAAAGATGCAAAGTTAATAATGATAGTGCAACTTATTTGTGGCACTGTCGTTTAGGTCATATTGGTGTAAAGCGCATGAAGAAACTCCATGCTGATGGACTTTTGGAATCACTTGATTATGAATCACTTGATGCTTGTGAACCATGCCTCATGGGCAAGATGACTAAGACTCCGTTCTCTGGAACAATGGAGCGAGCAACTAAATTATTGGAAAGAATACATACTGATGTATGCGATCCGATGAGTGTTGAGGCTCACGGCGGGTATCGTTATTTTCTGACCTTCACAGATGATTTGAGCAGATATGGGTATATCTACTTGATGAAACATAAGTCTGAAACATTTAAAAAGTTCAAAGAAATTCAGAGTGAAGTAGAAAATCATCGTAACAAGAAAATAAAAGTTTTTACAATCTGATCGTGGAGGTGAATATTTGAGTTATGAGTTTGGTCTTCATTTGAAACAATGTGGAATGGTTTCGCAACTCACGCCACCTGGAACACCACAGCGTAATGGTGTGTCCGGATGTCGTAACCGTACTTTATTAGATATGGTACGATCTATGATGTCTCTTACCGATTTACCACTATCGTTTTGGGGTTATGCATTAGAGACAGCTGCATTCACGTTAAATAGGGCACCATCTAAATCCGTTGAGATGACATTGTAAAAACTATGGTTTGGCAAGAAACCTAAGCTATTGTTTCTTAAAGTTTGGGGCAGCGATGCTTATGTGAAAAAGTTTCAACCTGATAAGCTTGGACCCAAATCGGAGAAATGTGTCTTCATAGGATACCCAAAGGAAACTATTGGGTACACCTTCTATCACAGATCCAAAGGCAAGATATTCGTTGCTAAAAATGGATACTTTCTAGAGAAGGAGTTTCTCTCGAAAGAAGTGAGTGGGAGGAAAGTAGAACTTGATGAGGTAATTGTACCTTCTCCCGAATTAGAAAGTAGTTCATCACAGAAATCAGTTCCAGTGGTGCCTACACCAATTAGTGAGGAAGTTAATGATGATGATCATGAAACTTTAGATCAAGTTACTACTGAACCTCGTAGGTCAACCAGAGTAAAATCCGCACCAGTGTGGTACGGTAATCCTGTTCTGGAGGTCATGTTACTTGACCATGACGAACCTACGAACTATGAGGAAGCGATGATGAGCCCAGATTCCGCGAAATGGCTTGAGGCCATGAAATCTGAGATAGGATCCATGTACGAAAACAAAGTATGGACTTTGGTGGAATTGCCCGATGGTCGGCAAGCCATTGAGAATAAATGGATCTTCAAGAGGAAGACGGACGTTGATGGTAGTGTTACTATCTACAAAGCTCGACTTGTCGCGAAAGGTTTTCGACAAGTTCAAGGTGTTGACTACGATGAGATTTTCTCACTCGTAGCGATGCTTAAGTCTGTCCGAATCATGTTAGCAATTGCCGCGTTTTATGAAATCTGGCAAATGGATAACAAAACTGCATTCTTTAATGGATTTATTAAAGAAGAGTTGTATATGATGCAACCAGAAGGTTTTTTCAATCCTAAAGGTGCTAACAAAATGTGCAAGCTCCAGCGATTCATCTATGGACTGGTGCAACAATCTCGGAGTTGGAATATACACTTTGATAATTTGATTAAAGCATATAGTTTTATACAGACTTGCGGTGAAGCCTGTATTTACAAGAAAGTGAGTGGGAGCACTACAACCTTTCTGATAAGTATATCTGTGTGACATATTGTTGATCGGAAATGATGTAGAATTTTCTAGAAAGCATAAAGGAGTGTTTGGTAGGAGTTTTTCAAAGAAAGACCTCGGTGAAGCTACTTACATATGTGGTGGGCTCCTACTTCTATGACAAAAAATCATGACATAAAATGGGCTTTTCCTCCTGGGCGGGCGGGAGACGCAGCTGCATGACATTCTTTGGGCTGTCCATGATGGAAAAAACCGTTGTAGAAGCGAGGGCGCGGAAAATATCGAAGAGTTCCTGGTATGGTGGGTCGTCGGGGGCCGAGCGATGCGCGTTTCTCTCGTAGACGTACGCGCGTGGGTGCGAGGCGTTGGGCTCTAACTGAACCCGAGCGAGGCGTTTGCCTACTGAACCCGAGCGATTGCACTGCAGGCTACGCGTTACTGAACCCGAGCGATCGATCGATGGCTGTTAACTGAACCCGATCGAGCGATTCCTTCGTTCGCTACTCCTGCTAACTGAAGCCGATCGAACCTGCTGCCTCCTTCCGTTGATGAACCGTGAGCATTGTTGGGGGTTTGGACGAACAGTTCCCGGTGGGGGGTTGGATGAACAGGACCCCGTGGTGTTGCGGCTGGATGAACAGGACCCCGGTCGATCGAGCCGGTTGGGGGGTGGATGAACAGGACCCCGTGGAGGGCTAGTTTAATAGTAGCCGGTGGAGGGCTGGATGAACAGTAGCCCGTGGAGGGGTGGTTGAACAGGACCCCGTGGAGAGGGCTGGTTGAACAGTAGCCGGTGGAGGAGCGCGCGGTGGAGGCTGGATGAATAGGAGCCCGTGGATGAACAGTCGCAGGTGGAGGCTGGAGGAGGTCGACGGTGGATGAACAGTAGCCCGTGCAGGCTGGAGGAGGTCGAGGGTGGAGATGAACAGTATCCCGTGGAGTCCCGTTTTGCGGTATGCCACACCCCTCCTGATGAACAGGACCCCCGTTTCGACCGTAGCGCTCCAACACAAGTCCGTTTACTCCGTTTTGCGGTACGCCACACCCCTCCCGGTCAAAAGGACCCCATTTCGACTGTAGGAGGTCCAACAGAAGTCAGTTTCCTCCGTTTTGCGGTACGCCAGACCGCTCCCGATGAACAGGATCCCGTTTCGACCGTGGCCGGTCAAACACAAGGCCGTTCTGCGGTACGTCAGGCCTCGTTTCCATCGGCTGTTCCGTCCAAGCCAATTGGCTTCCGATGAACAGCACGCGTTCCCTTGTCTCGCGATGAACACGACACATTCCGTTGCCTCCCCATGAACACGACGACGGCGCAGTTTCTCCGTTCTGACCCAGCCATGTACACGAGCCCTGGCCGTACGTATGCGCGAGTAGGCGCTCGAGACCCCGCCCGTATGTACGTACGTGGCCGTATTTTCTTTCTTGCACCCTGGACGCTGTACGTACGTGTACATGCTACGCGCGCGCCTCTACTACGACACGTGCCCTTCCTTACACGGCCATGGTTCATCACTGCAGCCTGCAGACAGACCCATCGACCAGTATGTACGTACACGTTCGCGACCAGAATGACAACGCTACGTACAATTCGACCAGGTGGGTCCCGACTGTCAGGCACTTCCTTGCGTGCGAAGATGTAGCTGGTGGGTCCCAGCAGTCAGGGGGCGAATCATTTTTTTGCCCGTAATATGGACGCACTTCCTTGCGTGTGAAGATGTAGCTGGTGGGTCCCAGCAGTCTGGGGGGAAACGTTTTTTGTTTTTTTGAGAAATACGGTGGCCCGTCCGATGGGTCCCTGCTGTCAGGTGGAGGAATCATTATTTTCCGCCTAATAAGGAGGCACTTCCCTGCTGCGGCCGTGGACCCAGTTGTCAGCCTCTCCACGTACAGTACTCCTCCGATGGAAGTCGTTCCTTGACCACGTTGACCACGCCGCGCCGAGAGTACCAGGGCGGTGGATGACGGCGAGGCCTAGGAAGGGGACGACGCGGAGCTGGGGAAGTCGCGGCAGTGGAAACCCACACAGAGAGGAGTAGAAGGGTTCACTGGTTCGGCTGCGGTGTGAGGCTGCCAGCGCCGCAGAATAACAGGGGGTGTGGGTGAGTAGAGGCGGATGGCCTGGCCAACGGTGGGAGTAGTAGGGGGCGGTGAGCCCTCCGCGGCATCACAGCCGGCCAACGGAAACAGGAGCACATGGCACGACCGGCGCTGCTTTGGGCGGCTGCAGCAAGAAGACCAGAGGTTGAAAAAGCACTACGGCCGTTGGATGGACATCGTAGGGTCACCGCAGCTAGAATCGTTTGTTGACGTATATAATAAGTAAAAAAATCTTCCATACGCGTCAACTTAATATGCCCACAAGTCACACCATTCCCTTTTTTTAATAATTTATATATAGCTCATTGTAACTTCTTATATATGCAATTTATTGTAGTCCATTTTTTTTGTTGGCCAGGGCCAGGGTTAAAAATTTAAATGAAATTTTGCATATTTCTGTGGGTTCCAAACTATTTTAATACCAAAATGTCGTGTCAGATTTAAAGTACTTTGAAGATATATTTAAATTAGGTTAAAGCCCAGTGAAATAGGAATATGAAAATGTGAAAAATTTAGAAATTATAAAGTAATTGCCAATTTGTCATCTGTTTTTATATTTACAACCCATTTCATATTATTTTCAAGATTTGCAGGCGTCTTGAAAGAGTTGCAGCCCATCAGGGCGTAGAAAAATAAGTAGGCCTGGATTGGGTATTCTTCAGAAAATAAACTGGGCTCATTTTCACAAAGAAAAAATAGTTGGGCTGGTCATATGGTGAACATAAAATATAAGCCTGGGCTAGACGGGCCACAACCCAGTTGAAACCCTGCTCCATCTCAACAATAACAAAAAGAAAAAATACTGCCCGAGCAGCTACGTCCCAGGTGTCAGCCGATCTTGTGTTGTTCTCTTGTCTATTGACTATATACGCTCACAATGTCGTGGGTCACAGATGTCAGGAAACCACTAGGAGGAAGCATTTTCTTATTCCATACGCTGACATGGTGGGCCCCTACTGTCATCCTCTCCATGTACTTCTACCGATTCCTGTTGATTGTTGACCATGTTGACAACGCGAGAGGGCGGCGCCGCGGTGAGCACACCAAAGTGCGCGGAGGACGACGGCGAGGCCTCGGACGTCTGCGTTAACGATTTAGTAGACGGTGGGGCGGCGATGCGTGCGCTGAGGACTCTCCTGCCTGAACGGGCTATTTGTACATGGGACCATTTAGCGGCACCCTGCTGAAAAGGCTATATTGCGGGCTATAGCGGAGCTATAGTCGGCTATTTAAAACATTGATTAGTGTTGAACCTAAATAAATGTTATTTGGTGTTTGCGTTGAGCATGAATATGATTTCGATCATGTTTATTGCAATACATTTATTCATTTTATGTTAGAGAATAATTGTTGTTCTGTTTACATGAATAAAACCTTCGATGGTAATACTGTTGGAAATATGCCCTAGAGGCAATAATAAATGGTTATTATTATATTTCTGTGTTCATGATAATAGTCTTTCATTCATGCTATAATTGTATTGTCCGGAAATCGTAATACATGTGTGAATACATAGACCACAACCTGTCCCTAGTAAGCCTCTAGTTGACTAGCTCGTTGATCAACAGATAGTCATGGTTTCCTGACTATGGACATAGGATGTCATTGATAACGGGATCACATCATTAGGAGAATGATGTGATGGACAAGACCCAACTTAAGCATAGCATAAAAGATCGTGTAGTTTCGTTTGCTAGAGCTTTTCCAATGTCAAGTATCTTTTCCTTAGACCATGAGATCGTGCAACTCCCGGATACCGTAGGAGTGCTTTGGGTGTGCCAAACGTCACAACGTAACTGGGTGACTATAAAGGTGCATTACGGGTATCTCCGAAAGTGTCTGTTGGGTTGGCACGGATCGAGACTGGGATTTGTCACTCCGTGTAAACGGAGAGGTATCTCTGGGCCCACTCGGTAATGCATCATCATAATGAGCTCAATGTGACTAAGTCGTTAGTCACGGGATCATGCATTGCGGTACGAGTAAAGAGACTTGCCGGTAACGAGATTGAACTAGGTATTGGGATACCGACGATCGAATCTCGGGCAAGTAACATACCGATTGACAAAGGGAATTGCATACGGATTGATTGAATCCTCGACACCGTGGTTCACCCGATGATATCATCGTGGAACATGTGGGAGCCAACATGGGTATCCAGATCCCGCTGTTGGTTATTGACCGGAGAGGCGTCTCGGTCATGTCTGCATGTCTCCCGAACCCGTAGGGTCTACACACTTAAGGTCCGGTGACGCTAGGGTTGTAGAGATATATGTATGCGGAAACCCGAAAGTTGTTCGGAGTCCCGGATGAGATCCCGGACGTCACGAGAGGTTCCGGAATGGTCCGGAGGTGAAGAATTATATATAGGAAGTCCAGTTTTGGCCACCGGGAAAGTTTCGGGGGTTATCGGTATTGTACCGGGACCACCGGAAGGGTCCCGGGGGTCCACCGGGTGAGGCCACCTGTCCCGGAGGGCCCCGTGGGCTGAAAGTGGAAGGGAACCAGCCCCTAGTGGGCTGGGGCGCCTCCTTGGGCCTCCCCCCATGCGCCTAGGGTTGGGAACCCTAGGGGGGGGGGGAGTTCCCCCTTGCCTTGGGGGGCAAGGCAACCCCTTCCCCCCCTTGGCCGCCGCCCCCCCCCCAACCCTAGATGGGTTTTGGCCGGCTCCCCCCTCCCAAGGGGTCCTATAAATAGTGGGGGGGAGGGAGGGCAGCAAACACAGCCTTTGGCGCCTCCCTCCTCCCCTACAACACCTCTCTCTCTCGCGCAGAAGCTCGGCGAAGCCCTGCCGAAGAGCCGCTACATCCACCACCACGCCGTCGTGCTGTTGGATCTCCATCAACCTCTCCTTCCCCCTTGCTGGATCAAGAAAGGAGGAGACGTCGCTGCACCGTACGTGTGTTGAACGCGGAGGTGCCGTACGTTCGGCACTCGGTCATCGGTGATTTGGATCACGGCGAGTACGACTCCGTCATCCACGTTCATTGGAACGCTTCCGCTCGCGATCTACAACGGTATGTAGATGCACTCCCTTCCCCTCGTTGCTAGTAGACTCCATAGATGCATCTTGGTGAGCGTAGGAAAATTTTAAAATTATGCTACGATTCCCAACAGTGGCATCATGAGCCAGGCCTATGCGTAGTTACTATGCACGAGTAGAACACAAAGCAGTTGTGGGCGTTGAGTTTGCCAATTCTTCTTGCCGCTACTAGTCGTTTCTTGTTTCGGCGGCATTGTAGGATGAAGCGGCCCGGACCGACCTTACACGTACGCTTACGTGAGACTGGTTCCACCGACTGACATGCACAAGTTGCATAAGGTGGCTAGCGGGTGTCTGTCTCTCCTACTTTAGTTGGAACGGATTCGATGAAAAGGGTCCTTATGAAGGGTAAATAGAAATTGGCAAATCACGTTGTGGTCATACGTAGGTAAGAAACGTTCTTGCTAGAAACCTACAAACCACGTAAAAACTTGCAACAACAATTAGAGGACGTCTAACTTGTTTTTGCAGCAAGTGCTATGTGATGTGATATGGCCAGAAGATGTGATGTATGAGATTGATCATATTCTTGTAATAGGAATCACGACTTGCATGTCGATGAGTATGACAACCGGCAGGAGCCATAGGAGTTGTCTTTATTATTTTGCATGACCTGCGTGTCATTGAATAACGCCATGTAAATTACTTTACTTTGTTGCTAAACGCGTTAGCCATAGAAGTAGAAGTAATCGTTGGCGTGACGACTTCATGAAGACACAATGATGGAGATCATGATGATGGAGATCATGGTGTCATGCCGGTGACGAAGATGATCATGGTGCCCCGAAGATGGAGATCAAAGGAGCATGATGATATTGGCCATATCATGTCACTATTTGATTGCATGTGATGTTTATCATGTTTTTGCATCTTATTTGCTTAGAACGACGGTAGTAAGTAAGATGATCCCTTATAATAATTTCAAGAAAGTGTTCACCCTAACTGTGCACCGTTGCGAAGGTTCGTTGTTTCGAAGCACCACGTGATGATCGGGTGTGATAGATTCTAACGTTCGAATACAACGGGTGTTGACGAGCCTAGCATGTACAGACATGGCCTCGGAACACACGCAATACACTTAGGTTGACTTGACGAGCCTAGAATGTACAGACATGGCCTCGGAACACGGAGGACCGAAAGGTCGAGCATGAGTCGTATAGAAGATACGATCTGTTGGAAATATGCCCTAGAGGCAATAATAAATGGTTATTATTATATTTCTGTGTTCATGATAATAGTCTTTTATTCATGCTATAATTGTATTGTCCGGAAATCGTAATACATGTGTGAATACATAGACCACAACCTGTCCCTAGTAAGCCTCTAGTTGACTAGCTCGTTGATCAACAGATAGTCATGGTTTCCTGACTATGGACATAGGATGTCATTGATAACGGGATCACATCATTAGGAGAATGATGTGATGGACAAGACCCAACTTAAGCATAGCATAAAAGATCGTGTAGTTTCGTTTGCTAGAGCTTTTCCAATGTCAAGTATCTTTTCCTTAGACCATGAGATCGTGCAACTCCCGGATACCGTAGGAGTGCTTTGGGTGTGCCAAACGTCACAACGTAACTGGGTGACTATAAAGGTGCATTACGGGTATCTCCGAAAGTATCTGTTGGGTTGGCACGGATCGAGACTGGGATTTGTCACTCCGTGTAAACGGAGAGGTATCTCTGGGCCCACTCGGTAATGCATCATCATAATGAGCTCAATGTGACTAAGGCGTTAGTCACGGGATCATGCATTGCGGTACGAGTAAAGAGACTTGCCGGTAACGAGATTGAACTAGGTATTGGGATACCGACGATCGAATCTCGGGCAAGTAACATACCGATTGACAAAGGGAATTGCATACGGATTGATTGAATCCTCGACACCGTGGTTCACCCGATGATATCATCGTGGAACATGTGGGAGCCAACATGGGTATCCAGATCCCGCTGTTGGTTATTGACCGGAGAGGCGTCTCGGTCATGTCTGCATGTCTCCCGAACCCGTAGGGTCTACACACTTAAGGTCCGGTGACGCTAGGGTTGTAGAGATATATGTATGTGGAAACCCGAAAGTTGTTCGGAGTCCCGGATGAGATCCCGGACGTCACGAGAGGTTCCGGAATGGTCCGGAGGTGAAGAATTATATATAGGAAGTCCAGTTTTGGCCACCGGGAAAGTTTCGGGGTTTATCGGTATTGTACCGGGACCACCGGAAGGGTCCCGGGGGTCCACCGGGTGGGGCCACCTGTCCTGGAGGGCCCCGTGGGCTGAAAGTGGAAGGGAACCAGCCCCTAGTGGGCTGGGGCGCCTCCTTGGGCCTCCCCCCCATGCGCCTAGGGTTGGGAACCCTAAGGGGGGGGAGTTCCCCCTTGCCTTGGGGGGCAAGGCAACCCCTTCCCCCCCTTGGCCGCCGCCCCCCCCCAACCCTAGATGGGTTTTGGCCGGCTCCCCCCTCCCAAGGGGTCCTATAAATAGTGGGGGGGAGGGAGGGCAGCAAACACACAGCCTTTGGCGCCTCCCTCCTCCCCTGCAACACCTCTCTCTCGCGCGCAGAAGCTCGGCGAAGCCCTGCCAGAGAGCCGCTACATCCACCACCACGCCGTCGTGCTGTTGGATCTCCATCAACCTCTCCTCCCCCCTTGCTGGATCAAGAAAGGAGGAGACGTCGCTGCACCGTACGTGTGTTGAACGCGGAGGTGCCGTCCGTTCGGCACTCGGTCATCGGTGATTTGGATCACGGCGAGTACGACTCCGTCATCCACGTTCATTGGAACGCTTCCGCTCGCGATCTACAAGGGTACGTAGATCCACTCCTTTCCCCTCGTTGCTAGTAGACTCCATAGATGCATCTTGGTGAGCGTAGGAAAATTTTATATTATGCTACGATTCCCAACAGTGGCATCATGAGCCAGGCCTATGCGTAGTTACTATGCACGAGTAGAACACAAAGAAGTTGTGGGCGTTGATGTTGCCAATTCTTCTTGCCGCTACTAGTCGTTTCTTGTTTCGGCGGCATTGTAGGATGAAGCGGCCCGGACCGACCTTACACGTACGCTTACGTGAGACAGGTTCCACCGACTGACATGCACTAGTTGCATAAGGTGGCTAGCGGGTGTCTGTCTCTCCTACTTTAGTCGGAACGGATTCGATGAAAAGGGTCCTTATGAAGGGTAAATAGAAATTGGCAAATCACGTTGTGGTCATACGTAGGTAAGAAATCGTTCTTGCTAGAAACCTACAAACCACGTAAAAACTTGCAACAACAATTAGAGGACGTCTAACTTGTTTTTGAAGCAAGTGATATATGTGATATGATATGGCCAGAAGATGTGATGAATGATATATGTGATGTATGAGATTGATCATATTCTTGTAATAGGAATCACGACTTGCATGTCGATGAGTATGACAACCGGCAGGAGCCATAGGAGTTGTCTTTATTATTTTGCATGACCTGCGTGTCATTGAATAACGCCATGTAATTTACTTTACTTTGTTGCTAAACGGTTAGCCATAGAAGTAGAAGTAATCGTTGGCGTGACAACTTCATGAAGACACAATGATGGAGATCATGATGATGGAGATCATGGTGTCATGCCGGTGACAAAGATGATCATGGTGCCCCGAAGATGGAGATCAAAGGAGCATGATGATATTGGCTATATCATGTCACTATTTGATTGCATGTGATGTTTATCATGTTTTTGCATCTTATTTGCTTAGTACGACGGTAGCAAGTAGGATGATCCCTTATAATAATTTCAAGAAGGTGTTCACCCTAACTGTGCACCGTTGGGAAGGTTCGTCGTTTCGAAGCACCACGTGATGATCGGGTGTGATAGATTCTTACGTTCGCATACAACGGGTGTTGATGAGCCTAGCATGTACAGACATGGCCTCGGAACACACGCAATACACTTAGGTTGACTTGACGAGCCTAGCATGTACAGACATGGCCTCGGAACACGGAGGACCGAAAGGTCGAGCATGAGTCGTATAGAAGATGCGATCAACATGGAGATGTTCACCGATCTTGACTAGTCCGTCTCACGTGATGATCGGACACGGCCTAGTTGAGTTCGGATCATGTTTCACTTAGATAACTAGAGGGATGTCTATCTGAGTGGGAGTTCATTAAATAATTTGATTATGTGAACATTAATTATCATGAACTTAGTCTAAAAATCTTTACACTATGTATTGTAGATCAAATGGCCCACGTTGTCCTCAATTTCAACGCGTTCCTAGAGAAAACCAAGCTGAAAGATGATGGCAGCAACTATACGGACTGGGTCCGGAACCTGAGGCTCATCCTCATAGTTGCCAAGAAAGATTATGTCTTAGAAGCACCGCTAGGTGAAGCACCAATCCCTGAGAACCAAGACGTTATGAACGCTTGGCAGCAGCGTGCTGATGATTACTCCCTCGTTCAGTGCGGCATGCTTTACAGCTTAGAACCGGGTCTCCAAAAGCGTTTTGAGAAACATGGAGCATACGAGATGTTCGAGGAGCTGAAACTGGTTTTTCAAGCTCATGCCCGGGTCGAGAGATATGATGTCTCCGACAAGTTCTTCAGCTGTAAAATGGAGGAGAACAGTTCTGTTAGTGAGCACATACTCAGAATGTCTGGGTTGCACAACCGCTTGTCTCAGCTGGGAGTTAATCTCCCAGATGACGCGGTCATTGACAGAATCCTCCAGTCGCTTCCACCAAGCTACAAGAGCTTTGTGATGAACTACAATATGCAGGGGATGGAAAAGACCATTCCCGAGGTATATTCAATGCTAAAATCAGCGGAAGGGGAGATCAAAAAGGAACATCAAGTGTTGATGGTGAATAAAACCACTAAGTTCAAGAAGGGCAAGGGTAAGAAGAACTTCAAGAAGGACGGCAAGGGAGTTGCCGCGCCCGGTAAGCCAGTTACCGGGAAGAAGTCAAAGAATGGACCCAAGCCCGAGACTGAGTGCTTTTATTGCAAGGGAAGTGGTCACTGGAAGCGGAACTGCCCCAAATACTTAGCGGACAAGAAGAAGGCCGGCAACACCCAAGGTATATGTGATATACTAGTAATTGATGTGTACCTTACCAGTACTCGTAGTAGCTCCTGGGTATTTGATACCGGTGCGGTTGCTCATATTTGTAACTCAAAACAGGAACTACGGAATAAACGGAGACTGGCGAAGGATGAGGTGACGATGCGCGTCGGGAATGGTTCCAAGGTCGATGTGATCGCCGTCGGCACGCTACCTCTGCATCTCCCTACGGGATTAGTTTTAAACCTCAATAATTGTTATTTAGTGCCAGCTTTGAGCATGAACATTGTATCTGGATCTCGTTTAATTCGAGATGGCTACTCATTTAAATCCGAGAATAATGGTTGTTCTGTTTATTTGAGAAATATGTTTTATGGTCATGCCCCGCTGGTCAATGGTTTATTTTTGATGAATCTCGAACGTGATGTTACACATGTTCATAGTGTGAATACCAAAAGATGTAAAGTTGATAACGATAGTCCCACATACTTGTGGCACTGCCGCCTTGGTCACATTGGTGTCAAGCGCATGAAGAAGCTCCATGCAGATGGACTTTTGGAGTCTCTTGATTACGAATCATTTGACACGTGCGAACCATGCCTCATGGGTAAGATGACCAAGACTCCGTTCTCCGGAACAATGGAGCGAGCAACCAACTTGTTGGAAATCATACATACCGATGTGTGTGGTCCAATGAGTGTTGAGGCTCGCGGAGGATATCGTTATGTTCTCACTCTCACTGATGACTTAAGTAGATATGGGTATGTCTACCTAATGAAACACAAGTCTGAAACCTTTGAAAAGTTCAAGGAATTTCAGAGTGAAGTCGAGAATCAACGTGACAGGAAAATAAAATTCTTACGATCAGATCGTGGTGGAGAATATTTAAGTCACGAATTTGGTACACACTTAAGGAAATGTGGAATAGTTTCACAACTCACGCCGCCTGGAACACCTCAGAGAAATGGTGTGTCCGAACGTCGTAATCGCACTCTATTGGATATGATGCGATCTATGATGTCTCTTACCGATTTACCGCTCTCATTTTGGGGTTATGCTTTAGAGACTGCCACATTCACTTTAAATAGGGCACCGTCTAAATCCGTTGAGACGACACCGTATGAATTATGGTTTGGGAAGAAACCTAAGCTGTCGTTTCTAAAAGTTTGGGGATGCGATGCTTATGTCAAGAAACTTCAACCTGAAAAGCTCGAACCCAAATCGGAAAAATGCGTCTTCATAGGATACCCTAAGGAAACTATTGGGTACACCTTCTACCTCAGATCCGAAGGCAAGATCTTCGTTGCCAAGAACGGGTCCTTTCTAGAGAAGGAGTTTCTCTCGAAAGAATTGAGTGGGAGGAAAGTGGAACTTGATGAGGTGATAGTCACCCCTTCCGAGTCGGAAAATAGCGCAGCACGGGAAAATGTTCCTGTGGTGCCTACACCGACGGGGGAGGAAGTTAATGATGATGATCATGAAGCTTCGGATCAAGTTGCCACTGAACTTCGTAGGTCCACAAGGACACGTTCCGCACCAGAGTGGTACGGCAACCCTGTCCTGGAAATCATGTTGTTAGACAACGGTGAACCTTCGAACTATGAAGAAGCGATGGCGGGCCCGGATTCCGACAAATGGCTAGAAGCCATGAAATCCGAGATAGAATCCATGTATGAAAACAAAGTATGGACTTTGACTGACTTGCCCGATGAGCGGCGAGCCATAGAAAACAAATGGATCTTTAAGAAGAAGACGAACGCAGATGGTAATGTGACCATCTACAAAGCTCGACTTGTCGCTAAGGGTTATCGGCAAGTTCAAGGGGTTGACTACGATGAGACTTTCTCACCCGTAGCGAAGCTGAAGTCCGTCCGAATCATGTTAGCAATTGCCGCATACTATGATTATGAGATATGGCAGATGGACGTCAAAACGGCATTCCTTAACGGCTTCCTTAAGGAAGAGTTGTATATGATGCAGCCGGAAGGTTTTGTCGATCCTAAGAATGCTAACAAAGTATGCAAGCTCCAGCGCTCAATCTATGGGCTGGTGCAAGCATCTCGGAGTTGGAACATTCGCTTTGATGAGATGATCAAAGCGTTTGGGTTTACACAGACTTATGGAGAAGCCTGTGTTTACA
Organism: Triticum aestivum; assembly: GCF_018294505.1. Classification (NCBI taxonomy): domain Eukaryota; kingdom Viridiplantae; phylum Streptophyta; class Magnoliopsida; order Poales; family Poaceae; genus Triticum; species Triticum aestivum. Next base: position 23,848 of record NW_025228597.1, on the reverse strand, counting down.
AGAAAGTGAGTGGGAGCTCTGTAGCATTTCTCATATTATATGTGGATGACATATTATTGATGGGAAATGATATAGAATTCTTGGGAAGTATAAAGGCCTATTTGAATAAATGTTTTTCAATGAAGGACCTTGGAGAAGCTGCTTATATATTAGGCATCAAGATCTATAGAGATAGATCAAGACGCCTCATTGGTCTTTCACAGAGTACATACCTTGACAAGATATTGAAGAAGTTCAGTATGGATCAGTCCAAGAAGGGGTTCTTGCCTGTATTGCAAGGTGTGCAATTGAGCACGGCTCAATGCCCGACCACGGCAGAAGATATAGAAGAGATGAGTGTCATCCCCTATGCCTCGGCCATAGGGTCTATTATGTATGCCATGCTGTGTACCAGACCTGATGTAAACCTCGCCGTAAGTTTGGTAGGAAGGTACCAAAGTAATCCCGGCAAGGAACACTGGACAGCGGTCAAGAATATCCTGAAGTACCTGAAGAGGACTAAGGATATGTTTCTCGTCTATGGAGGTGACGAAGAGCTCGTCGTAAAGGGTTACGTTGACGCTAGCTTCGACACAGATCCGGATGACTCGAAGTCACAGACCGGATACGTGTATATTTTGAATAGAGGAGCAGTAAGCTGGTGCAGTTGCAAGCAAAGCGTCGTGGTGGGATCTACATGTGAAGCGGAATACATGGCAGCCTCGGAGGCAGCACAGGAAGCAGTCTGGATGAAGGAGTTCATTACCGACCTAGGGGTGATTCCCAATGCGTCGGGCCCAATGACTCTCTTCTGTGACAACACTGGAGCTATTGCCCTTGCGAAGGAGCCCAGGTTTCACAGGAAGACCAGGCATATCAAGCGTCGCTTCAACTCCATTCGTGAAAGTGTTCAAAATGGAGACATAGATATTTGTAAAGTACACACGGACCTGAATGTAGCAGATCCGTTGACTAAACCTCTCCCTAGGGCAAAACATGATCAACACCAGGACGCAATGGGTGTTCGATTCATCACAATGTAACTAGATTATTGACTCTAGTGCAAGTGGGAGACTGTTGGAAATATGCCCTAGAGGCAATAATAAATGGTTATTATTATATTTCTGTGTTCATGATAATAGTCTTTTATTCATGCTATAATTGTATTGTCCGGAAATCGTAATACATGTGTGAATACATAGACCACAACCTGTCCCTAGTAAGCCTCTAGTTGACTAGCTCGTTGATCAACAGATAGTCATGGTTTCCTGACTATGGACATAGGATGTCATTGATAACGGGATCACATCATTAGGAGAATGATGTGATGGACAAGACCCAACTTAAGCATAGCATAAAAGATCGTATAGTTTCGTTTGCTAGAGCTTTTCCAATGTCAAGTATCTTTTCCTTAGACCATGAGATCGTGCAACTCCCGGACACCGTAGGAGTGCTTTGGGTGTGCCAAACGTCACAACGTAACTGGGTGACTATAAAGGTGCATTACGGGTATCTCCGAAAGTGTCTGTTGGGTTGGCACGGATCGAGACTGGGATTTGTCACTCCGTGTAAACGGAGAGGTATCTCTGGGCCCACTCGGTAATGCATCATCATAATGAGCTCAATGTGACCAAGGCGTTGGTCACGGGATCATGCATTGCGGTACGAGTAAAGAGACTTGCCGGTAACGAGATTGAACTAGGTATTGGGATACCGACGATCGAATCTCGGGCAAGTAACATACCGATTGACAAAGGGAATTGCATACGGATTGATTGAATCCTCGACACCGTGGTTCACCCGATGATATCATCGTGGAACATGTGGGAGCCAACATGGGTATCCAGATCCCGCTGTTGGTTATTGACCGGAGAGGCGTCTCGGTCATGTCTGCATGTCTCCCGAACCCGTAGGGTCTACACACTTAAGGTCCGGTGACGCTAGGGTTGTAGAGATATATGTATGCGGAAACCCGAAAGTTGTTCGGAGTCCCGGATGAGATCCCGGACGTCACGAGAGGTTCCGGAATGGTCCGGAGATGATGAATTATATATAGGAAGTCCAGTTTTGGCCACCGGGAAAGTTTCGGGGTTTATCGGTATTGTACCGGGACCACCGGAAGGGTCCCGGGGGTCCACCGGGTGGGGCCACCTGTCCCGGAGGGCCCCGTGGGCTGAAAGTGGAAGGGAACCAGCCCCTAGTGGGCTGGGGCGCCTCCTTGGGCCTCCCCCCCATGCGCCTAGGGTTGGGAACCCTAAGGGGGGGGGAGTTCCCCCTTGCCTTGGGGGGCAAGGCAACCCCTTCCCCCCCTTGGCCGCCGCCCCCCCAACCCTAGATGGGTTTTGGCCGGCTCCCCCTCCCAAGGGGTCCTATAAATAGTGGGGGGGAGGGAGGGCAGCAAACACACAGCCTTTGGCGCCTCCCTCCTCCCCTGCAACACCTCTCTCTCGCGCGCAGAAGCTCGGCGAAGCCCTGCCAGAGAGCCGCTACATCCACCACCACGCCGTCGTGCTGTTGGATCTCCATCAACCTCTCCTCCCCCCTTGCTGGATCAAGAAAGGAGGAGACGTCGCTGCACCGTACGTGTGTTGAACGCGGAGGTGCCGTCCGTTCGGCACTCGGTCATCGGTGATTTGGATCACGGCGAGTACGACTCCGTCATCCACGTTCATTGGAACGCTTCCGCTCGCGATCTACAAGGGTACGTAGATCCACTCCTTTCCCCTCGTTGCTAGTAGACTCCATAGATGCATCTTGGTGAGCGTAGGAAAATTTTAAATTATGCTACGATTCCCAACAAATACACCCAATGAAAATAGTTTGTTGGATCTCGATCGTAGTGATACACATATTCATAATATTGAAGACAAAAGATGCAAAGTTAATAATGATAGTGCAACTTATTTGTGGCACTGTCGTTTAGGTCATATTGGTGTAAAGCGCATGAAGAAACTCCATGCTGATGGACTTTTGGAATCACTTGATTATGAATCACTTGATGCTTGTGAACCATGCCTCATGGGCAAGATGACTAAGACTCCGTTCTCTGGAACAATGGAGCGAGCAACTAAATTATTGGAAAGAATACATACTGATGTATGCGATCCGATGAGTGTTGAGGCTCGCTGGCTCGACTGGTCACCTTGGCTTGACCAAGGACTGTGCCTGCCTCCGATCATCATATTCGGACGCGGGCCTCCATCAACATCAACTCCGATCCCTATCATGATCATGGAGAAATCATCCTTGGAGCTCGGGGGCTCAACGTCAACATTGCCCTCGGACGACCGTGCAGTTTTTCCGAACAGCAAACTTGTATCCGCTGCCACCACCTCCTCGAGCATCGCTTTGACGATTCCTTTGGTGAAATTGTGCGGAATTAAGTCAACAAAAACCGTGCAAAATGTCGTCGAGTTCCGACGGAGGAATCTCCGGCAATCTACGATATACCGGAGCCCTGTCAAATCTGGACGGGAATCTGGACGAGTTTAGGGCATGGTCTCCAGCACCTAGCTCGGATGTCCTTTGGAAGATCCAACCGTTGATTGGCTGCGGAATTCCTATATCTACCATCCCTCAAAATTTCAGCTCGATCCGACCATCCAAACTCTGGGAACCTTCCGATTAGTGCATCACTTTCGGATCTGTTTTCTGCGCGAATACAGATCCGACCAGAATTCATGTTTCTTTATGAATGTGATATTGGACAACCTTTTTAAAGGAATTTTCTTCTAGGGTAATGTGCATTGTTCTTAACACGTGCCCATAAAATTTTAAGCCTTCTCTGTGGCACTCTTCACCATCGCGCTGGCGTCAAACCAGTCCGGTAACATTGCTCCACGTCTGCCGACCTGCGCTAGACAGGTCGTCTCTTCGTCGAGCCAAGCCTAACCTTATCGGATCATCAGCTCGGCAAGCCAAACAAGAGTTCGGCATCGCGAAGGATAAATCATCACCAACACCATCGCCCCACGGATTGCACGGGTCAGGCGCGCCGACATCGCCGCTCGGTCACTTCATCAATCCGGCATTGACCGCGTCACAAGTTATGACCAACATCGGCATGGCTGCACTGTTGCTTCTTCAAGCCGATGTCCATCACGCCGAACTACTTCAACACCTCAGCTGATATGGCAGCTGCAACGTCTCCTTACCGACCCGCTCCGTCATCTCGGCTAGACCGGGGACTTTCCTATTTCTTCATCAACCTACTCCGTGACTTTGGCGTCACCAGCCGACCTACTTCGACTCATCAGCTGACATGGAGGCTTCGACACCTCGGCTGGACCGGGGACTTTGCTATTTCTTCATCAACATACTCCGGTGACTTCGACGTCACCAGCCGACCAACTTCGTCACGTTAGCTGGATCGGGGGCTTTGCCTCGACGAGCCCACCTTTGCTAGCATCGCCATGCCGTCGCTTTATCGCCCATCAGGTCTATCAAATGGTGGCCACATTAACGGCGGTCGCGTGGTGGTTCGGTCAGTTTCCATATACAGTTCGGCGAATGCCGCATCTGGAACTCGGACCGGCCTGTGAATTCAGGCTTTGCCACGCCTTCACCGCGTCATGCCGACGCCCTACATCGACATTGACTTCGGCGCCAGGCCACATCTCTTTAAATAAATTATTTTTGCGAAAAGCAATTATCCTTTTTGGACATCACTATTTTATGTGTGTAGGTAATCGACTTCGACTGCGTCACGCGATCACTTCGGCAAGCCGATGTCGTTGTCCCAATCGGCATAAATCGGCTGGCGTGATCACCTTGTTGGTCGAATCGCCATACCGACATGTTCGGTTGCCTCGGGGACTTTGGCATCGCTGAGAGAGCTCTACCTCATCGAGTGTTCGGCACAAGGGCCATATTTCTTTTATTACTCACTTTGCATAAATTATTAATTATGCAACAATCTTTTTTTAATTTATTATTATTCCTATTATCTCCGGCTTGCACTATTTCTGTGCACAGGTAAAGGATCCGAGTCAAGCAGCGCTGTCACCTCGGCGTACTGACGTACCACGTCACCTCGGCTGGACCAAGGGCTTCGTCATCACTTCATTAACCCACGCCGGGGACTTCGGTGTCACACTGCCGGCCTGCATTGGCCGTGCTATGTCGCCACTTCGGAGTGCCGAGCTCTTCGCTCCGCCACCTCGGGACCAGCTTGGGGGTTGGGACCTTGTCCCGCCGTAAGCTCGGGCCGTGCATCAACTTTGTCTAGCTAAGTCGCTTTTATGCTCAGAATTTTCAAATTTAAATTTTGTTCGGTTCGACCAAAGCATTATAATTTTTTGGCAAAAAGTTGTATGTGAAAAACTTCCTTGTCAAAACTTTGTTTGTGACACACAAATTCAAATACCCCGTTTACTTGGGGGCTTCCTTTATGAAGCCTTTCCTCTTGCATATGATTATACTGGTACGGCTTCGTTCCCTGTTCGTGTATTAGGCCACAATATGCACCATGTTGACTTAAGTGTTCCGCAAGCTGGGTTGCCTTGCTCCTGTGTTTACCCCTACGTTCCCGATTGTTCGGCTAGGGAGTAAAGGGAGCACCTCTGCGATTGTCACGATCGGGTCATCCGAGCTCGGACCTCAGACTGGGTGAAGCCAAAAGCTAGCGCTCTTATTGTTTTCAATCATGGTCGGCACACAACGGAACTCATGAGTACAAAAAATCTATTGCACAAGTCTCATAGTAATAATGAGCAACCGAAGAAAGGTATCAGTGGGGGTACTATTTTCTTCGAAGATGCTTCTTACACTTCGTCAGTAATATAGCAAAAGTTCCCTGAGCGCGCTTTGTCTGTTACAGCCTTATGGCCTGATTGCCTGGTTATCGGAAACACCGTCGGTATTCTCGATAGGTGGAGTACATAACACTTTTCGGCCCTTGACCGAAGAGGGAGAAGCCGATGGTCGGTTAAGACGCGTTTAAAGTTCGGGTGAACACAGATATGATATAAGTACTTCGGTACATACAATCGTTATACATAAAATTCTTTTACCCAAGTCACTTGGGGGCTCTTAAAATTTACATGAGCCGTTTTATAATAAGTGTTTTCTTCTTAGTCGTTGAAAAGTCTTTTTATATCACTCCTTTTTTGACGCGACTGTGTGGTCAATAGCCGAGAAGCCTAATTTCTCTCTCAAAGCCTCTAGAGTTTAGTTTGCTAAATGGGCGTAACGAGAAGTACTCGGCCTCCGGGATAGGAGGTTGAAGTCGTAGGCTGACCCGCTTTAAGTCTTGAGATAGGATGTGTCATGTTAAAGCATGACAGAAGCACAATTTCTTTCTAAGGCCAATTTTCGGATTGGCACCGAACATATCATCTAGTTCGGACGTCAAGTTTTTACTGAAGTTTTTGGTCTTCCAAGCCTATGGCACGTTTAAACTATTTGTGTGTTTCCAGCATAAGTCTTGCACTGCAATACCGGACACCTTTAGAGATTCGGCAAAAACATTCTCGGATATTGCTATATATGCATCGGTTTCGAATTGTGACTTCGGTCAATAGTTGGGTTGCCCGGCTCCTGTGCCTGCCTCCGACGTTCCGCTTTATTCGGCTAGGTGTGCAAAGGGAGAACCACTGTGATTGTGCTTCCGGCTAGCATGGTTAAAGCACCTCAGTGGAGAAAGCCGAAAACTGACTGTCACAATAAGGGCAAACTGGTCAGCGATCCGATGACTGTGTTAAACTATAAGATCGATAGAGGTCACCCCATGTTAAATGACGGGCCGTTCATAACATTGGTCGAAGTAGAACAAGAAGAAGACTAGAACAAGAAGAGTATGTGATTTATGAGCTAACTTACGTGAAATGGATCATATATGAGCTAACTAAGTTGAAATGGGTCGTTTATGAGCTAGCTAAGTTGAAATGGATCATTTATGAGCTAACTTAGTTGAAATGGGTCATTTATGAGCTAACTAAGGTCAAATGGATCGTTTTTGAGGTAACTAAGGTGAAATGGATCGTTTTTTAGCTCACTTAGGTGAAATGGATCATTTATGAGCTAACTTAGTTGAAATGGATCGTTTTTGAGCTAACTTAGGTGAAATGGATCATTTATGAGCTAATTTAGTTGAAATGGATCTTTTTGAGCTAACTTAGGTGAAATGGATCATTTAAGAGCTCATTTAGGTGAAATGGATCGTTTTTTAGCTAACTTGGTGAAATGGATCGTTTATAAGCTAAATTAGTTGAAATGGATCGTTTATGAGATAACCTAGGTAAGATGTGTCATTTTGGAGTTAACCTAGGTGAAATGGGTCATTTTAAAGCTAACGTAGGTAAAATGGATCATTTAGGAGCTAATCTAGGTAAAATGGGTCATTTTTGAGCTAACTTGGATGAACTGGATCATTTATAAGCTAACCTAGGTAAAATGGGTCATTTTAGAGCTAACTTAGGTAAAATGATCGTTTATGAGCTAACTAAGCTAATTATGCATTTTTGACATAAGTAAGCTAAGTACAGATCGTTTTAGAGCTAACTTAGGTAAAATGGATGGTTTTGGAGGTCAGTAAGCTTTTAAGTCATTTTGGAGGAGAAGAAGCTAAGTCTAGGTCATTATGGTAAGCATTGGAGGAAATAAAGCTAAGTCTAGGTCTTTATGCATGTGTTAAGCAAAACACTAGATAAACTTACCAAGATCCAGGAGGTGTAGGAGCGGGCTGGCTCGTGTTGGTAGCTGGAGAAGGATCGTGCGATGCTTGTCTGGAGTTACACTGCACCAAAGATCATTTCCAATGTCTTGTTAGCATGATGACACTCAAATGTTAAGACTAGCAAGTAATGTCCATTCAAATTAAACTCACCGTGGTCCCAGGAGCAATCACTGGCATCGGCGGAGCGGTCTGACCGGTCTTCTCACACACAGACTGCACATTTGGTTTTGACGACTCAGTCATACTAGTTAGTAATGAGACAAACACTACATGAATGTTTTGGCTAATCTGCAGAAGAAACTTACCACAAGGAGCTCGTACATGGCCCTTGCCTGCATGTCATTCCGTGCCCTCTCCTCCTCCATCATCTTTGTCGTCCTCTCCTCCAACTCCCGCTGCCTCTCTGCCGCCTCCACCAGAAGTTTCTCCGTTCTATCTCTCTCACTCTGTATAGCAGCCTGCAACACCACTCACATGACCATTTGTAATCATTGATGGAAGCGCACACAATGTAATGGAGAAAGATAACTGAGTACGTATCACTAACCTTGATGGCGAGTTGCACTGGCCGTTCACGAGGCCTTATCTCAGGAGCGGAGCTCGACAGGCGCGCCTTGATCTCCGGGAGAGTGCTAGGACAATGGATAAGTCCATCTCCAATGGCTATGGAGCCATGGGACCTCCCGCTACCAGATATCATCACCAGCTCTGGATCAATGGGACCGTGGCTCGGGTTAAAGTCCTCCCCTTTCCTCGCCTTCCCCTCATCTCTATATCTCACGAGCTTGTTGTGGGAGGAGATGTTGGTGAAGTTGTTTGCATCATCGAGGTCAGACTGAGAGAAAGCCTTGACTTACTTGAAAGAGGCAGTGTGGGCCATGGCATACAGGTCGTACACCTCTGGCACCTTATCCACCTTATTGTGGCATGCCTGAAAGAGAGAAACAATGTAAATTAGTAATTAAAGGGCTCAAGCTAGCATGATGAATGAATTGCATGAATCATCAAGCAAACCACATACCCAGTTGCGCCCGAACTAATATAAGTTGGAGCTGCCTTGATGGTCTGGCACACCTTCCATTTGGGCACGTTTGTCCTTGGCCTCGTTGTGGAGGGCTAGCCATTCTTTTGAGCACCACTCATCGACCAACACCTCCCAACAATCCATCCGATCCGCACACCATCTCGGAGGCGCCTAAGTTACCAAATAGAAACTTGAGCGCTACGGCTAAGAATTACTAAATGAAGGAACTTAAGTAGAAGGCCTTAAGAATTACCTTCATGTACTGCTCCTTACTCAGGAACTTATCGCGGCACGCCGGCTTGGTCTTCTTGATACCACGCAAGGCGTAGTAGTCTCAAACAGCCTGCACCCGAGCCTCGTGCCGTAATTTCGGGAGTAGGCGCTTGCAGACGTTCTCGATAACATGTGCCGCATCCTCCTCGTATCCCTCCTCACACCTGTAGAATGTTTGCAATCAAATGAGACAATATTGATTAGTACAATTAATAACTAGCTAGTTGAAGATTTTTAAATGTGTAAAGGAGAAATTACCCAGAACTTTCTGATCACCATGTCTGCCCTCGTGTCGCACACGACACCGTCGATAATCTCATCCGGCGGGGCCGGGGCAGCCACGTAGTGCTCCCAGCTCAATCCAAGCTCTGGAAGCCGACCCTCACCAGGCAACGTGACAAACCCCGGGAAGTTTTGCCGGCAAAGAACTCCAAGGACGGAGTTGGGCCGACGGACACTATGATGGTGGTCCCAACCCCTGCAGCATGACAAGGCCAACGCATTAGTTATTGAAGAAACGTGAATGCAGAAGGTACAAAAATATTAAATGCACTTACGTACCTCTCCCCATCAGGGAAAATCAACCACCTCTGCTCGCGGGTCGCCGGCACGGACGGGAGCCGTGTAGCACCACGCTGGTAGACGGTGCCCCCCTCCTCCTCAAGATCAGTCGGCTCCCCGCCATCATCAGCATGGCCACTCGGCTCCTCGGACTGATCCGGCCAGGTACCCCATCCGGACGTGTGCTCCTCCGGGGTCTCGTGGGCCGAACTCTCGTGGGCCGAAGGCCAGTCGACCCGAGGCTCGTGGGCCCAAGACCCGTGGACCGGAGGCTCGTGGACCGGAGTCCGTGTAGCCTCCTCCTCGGACGAGTCCACCCTAGCAGTCACGTGCTCGGGTGAAACAGCTGGGGGTGGCGGCGAGGAAGGCGCCGTAGCAGTCACCCTACCTCCTCTCCCGCGACCACGTGCCACACCTCCTCTCTTCCTACCTCGTCCCCTACTGGGCACCGCGGTCGACGAAGAAGGGCCCGGAGGTGTGGCCATACTGTCCAGCAACGCTCGGCGGAGAGGTGTGTCTGGAATGGAAGACCTCAGACCACGCGCCAACGAAGAAGGGGCCTTGGCGCGCTCCCGACCAGCGCCCACCATCTTTCAACACCTGCCATGACAAACAGTAAACGAAATTAGTACAACATAAAAAAAAGACCGACATGAATAATAATATGTGTATCACTTAAGTGTATCATCATCAAGTACAACATAAAATTTTTAATACCTAACACTACTAATAATCTCGATCAGTATCATCAATAAATGCATAATCATCATCATCACTATAATCAATGACGGGCTAATAGGGTTCAGTGGCATCAACATGTGGAAGGCCACCTTGACGTAATCAGTCAAGCAATGACAGGTCATCCACAGCAGTAACCTCTTCTTGTTCCGGCTCTTCTTGTTCCTCCTCTGGGGTGATGTCAGATTCACTGTCGCTGTCTACTTCAATGTTTTGGGGTGAAGTATAGCGGTTCTTGAAACGCTTTTTGGAAAGACGTGTCTCTTGAAAGAATTCTCCTTCATATGTGTCTGGGTTAATGTGAGGTTCATAATCCTCTTCCTTTGGGGGAGATAGTCTAGCACGTGGCGGCACTTCATAAACGACATCCAACCTTTCAGATTTGGATTAGTTTGGCAGGCCCACGGTAGATAGAATACTTGGGTCGCCTGTTGAGCCGTAATATAGACATCAGGAACATCTAAAGGGGTGCTTTGGTTGATTTCAACTAGCCCTATATGTTCATGAGTCCTTCTAGTCTCCTTCGGCTGAAGCCAATAACATTTGAAGACTACGACATTCGGTGGGTTTTCACCATAGAATAGAAGTTCATAAATTGCTTCAACTCTCCCATAATACTCGGTACCTCCTTCGCCGATAGCAGATACACAACAATTTGTAGACTTTCGGTCGGCCATAGATAGCTCTTTGCCTTAGGTACGAAAGCGATACCCGTTGATGTCGTATTTGTCAAATGAATGGACCTTATAGTCAAAACCATTAGCGACTTGTCTCAATTCGGCGTCCATAGACTCTGAATTAGCCTACAAGTTTAATATGAAAGGATTGTTGCATTACGCACAAATTAGCGAATGAAACCGGGATAGCCGCCTACAAATTAGCCTACAAGTCTAATAGAAATTACCGTTTGTTTGAACCAAGAGATGAAACCGGGATAGCCGCCTCCTTGCTTTGCGAGAAGCTCATACTCTTCGACAAAATCCTTTTGGATCACCGCTCCATACGAGAATAAGGTGACGTATCGACTGTATGAAATATCCGGGAATAAGAGCAGTTCAAAGGAAATAGAAGTTGCGAAACTATGTACCGAGAACTTACTCGATGTACGGCCGCACTTCTATCAGGTTGTTGAAGATATACAACGAAATGGTCCGCCATTGTTCGTTATCCAAAGATACTGGATTTGAAACACTGGCTGGTGCGAGATTCCCTTTGAATAGGCTGAGGTTGGATCCACCCTTTTTAGGGTCGTCAGCATTGTACCGAGGCTTCGGATTATGGAAATGACGATTTTTGGCTTCGTAGTGTGCTGTCACGAAGTTTGCCGCCTCCTCAGTGATGAATGCCTCAGCCATCGATGCTTCAATTCTACGTTTATTTTTACATTTTTGTCGAAGCGTCTTCTGCATCCTCTCAGTTGGGTAGCACCAACGATTTTGCACGGGCCCCCCCAATCTTGCCTCGGTCGGGAGATGCAAAATCAAATGTTGCATTGGATTAAAGAAGCCTGGTGGAAAGGTCTTCTCTAACTTGTAGATCAACTCCGGCGCCAACTCTTCCATTTCTTCTAGCACGCCAGGCGATAGTTCTTTCGCACAAAGAACACGGAAGAAATAGCTGAGTTCTGCCAGTACTAGCCATTCATCCTCAGGGATGAAACCACGCAACATCACCGGCATTACCCGCTCAATCCATATGTGCCAATCATGACTCTTGAAACCAAATATCTTCAATTTATCAAGACTGGCTCCCCTCTGTAGATTCGCTGCATACCCATCGGGGAACATCAACTGCATTTTCACCCACAAGATAATTTCCCTCATAGCTGGCCTTCCAAGATTGAACCATGCCTTTGGCTTCGTCCAGTTCTGCTTTCCTTTCGGTTCTTTCATGTTTTGTAACGGCCTATCACATAGCGCCTCCAGATCGACTCTAGCCTTAGTATTATCCTTTGACTTCCCATCTATGCCGAACAATGTACCAAAAAGTGCCTCGGCGATATTCTTCTCAGTGTGCATCACGTTGATGTTGTGTGGGCAAAGGAGGTCTTTGAAGTAAGGCAGATCCCATAAGCATGTTTTGTGAGTCCAGGCGTGCTTAGAATTATACACCTTGAAGTACCCTGGACGCTCTGGATCTGGCTCGAGAGCGTTTAACTGATCCAGGGTCTGTTGGCCTGTCAATGCAGGTGGTGCAGAGTTTTTGACAACTCTACCTCTGATGAAGTTCTTCTTGTCTTTCCTGAACTTATGGCGAGGATTCAGGAACTGTCTATGCATGTCGAAGCAAGAAAACTTGCGACTGGCCTGAAGCCAACGAAACTCAAGAGCTCCCTTGCATGTGGGGCACGGGAACCTTCCATGCACACACCAGCCAATGAATAGCGCATACGCCGGCAAGTCATGCGTCGAGTACATGTACCAGACACGCATTATGAAGTTCCGTTTGCTATAGGCGTCGTATGTCTTGAACCCATTATCCCAGGCTTCTTGCAATTCGTCCTTAAGCGGTTGCATGTACACATTCATATTTTTCCCCGGATAGTTGGGCCCTGGAATTATCAACGTCAGGAAAATGTTCTTTCTTTTCATAATCTGTCCGGGGGGAGATTGAGTGGAAAGACAAATACGGGCCAACAACTGTATTGGGCTGCCGTCATACCAAACACACTGAACCCATCCGTGCTGATGCCGAGTCGAGGATGCCTCGGATCTGCCGCTTTGTCACCATGTAATTCATCAAACTTTTTCCGCGCAACACCATCCGATGTGTGTACAATCATCAGATTCCCATCTGCATCTAGTTCGGTTCTTTTGCCCGTTTTGTGCCATTTCATCTGTCTGGCCATCTCTTCGACCATGAAAAGACGTTGAAGTCTTGGTACGATTGGCATTTACCGAAGAACACTAACGGGGATTTTGGTCTGTGTCTTCTCACCCATACCGTTGTCTACCACAACATACCTGGAAGACATGCAAATGGGACAATAGTTCAAGTCCGCATAGTCAAGCCTACACAAGACACATCCTTTCTCACAGGCATGTATCTTATCATAGGGCATCTTCAGTGCACGGAGGATTTTGTCCGACTGGTACAGGTTTGCAGGCATTACATGGCCTTTGGGTAGAAAGCGTCCAAATATTGTCATCATTGCATCGTAGCATTCACTGCCCAAGTTGAACTGAGCCTTCAGAGCCATTACTTGTGAGTTGGCATCCAACTGACAAAGCTCAGTGTGCTGATGGAGCGGACGTTTTGAAGACTCCAACATTTCATTGAAGGCCTTTGCAGATTCCTCCATCTCCTCGTCCGAATCCCGAGCATCATCGAAGTCTTGCACCATGTTTTCCATCCCAGTACCATGCTCGTCGGTGCGACGACGATCCACCTCAGCTCGGTCACGTTGGGCAGACTCACCATGAAATGTCCACACCGTATAATCGGGCGTAAAACCACTCTTCTGCAGGTGTTTGTCCTTTTCAGCCTCTGTCCTCTTTTCCCAATTGCCGCACCGTAAACAGGGGCACCAGGTTTTCCTCTGGCCATTTCCAAATGCGGCTCGCACAAACCCCTTGGTTTTTGTGAACCATTCAGTGCTCCATTTGTTCTGACCAGTGTGACCGGTGGACATCCACGCACGATCACTCATCTTGACTTTCAGAGCTACTAGACACACAACAAATATATATATATATATATATATATATATATATATATATAATTCACCATGTATATATTCATCAGTTGATCTACTTTGTCAATTTTATTACGTCCATGCAACCTACACTCTAATAGGTAATGATAGGTCCTAATCCCACCCGAGTATGTTTAGATTGGGTTCATTTTCCCATGCTATGCTCCGGATCCTACGCAAAATTTCGGCAGCACCTCCCCGTTGTTCTCCTGATACACGTCTCTGCAATAAACAGAGAGGATGTGTACCCGGAGAACAACAGGGGAGGCACTGACGAAATTTATGCGTCGGATCCGGAGCAAAGCATATGGGAAAACGAACCCAATCTAAACATACTCGGGCTCTCCATGGATAGCGTTGGACAATTCGAAAGAATCAAGGTTATAAATATGCAAATGCATGCATATTTATAACTATGACACTTTCGAACGGGAGACACATATTGGTTACGCATACTGATGATTCAAGACACATATATAGCTAGCTATCAAGTTTCATCGGAATAGATCAAATAATTAATGGGGGAGGAGGACATGTCATTTCTGCTCACCCACGAACGAAGGGGCAGAGCTCGTCAAACGCACGGCGAGGTCGTCGAACACCAAACCTCGCAGCGATGAAACAACTGCACATTTAAAACTACCCGATGAACACAATTATATATGATGTTTTTCATAACAAAATCGAAAAATATATGACCTAACTAATAATTCACAAATATATGACCCCATCGGCTTCTCGAAGGCCAAAGAACACCTTTTCGGGAGGTGTCGGGGGTCGGGGTGTCGTGTCGGGGACGGGGTTGGGGTCTCGGGGTCGGGGTGTCG
>NW_025228597.1:3599-7783 GCF_018294505.1 Triticum aestivum | reverse complement strand
CTAAACTAAAAGTAATCTAAACTAAAAAACAGAAAAAAGGAGAAGAGGGGTGGGGCTCACCTGCGGTAGGGGTGGGGCGCTCGCCGACGGAGGGGCGGCGGGGTGGCGCTTGCCGGGCGGTGGGGTGGGGGGCGACGGGGCGGAGGGGGCGATGGGGCTGGGTTGCCTGGCTCCTGTGCTTACCCCTACTTTCCCGATTGTTCGGCTAGGTGGTAAAGGGAGCACCTCTGTGATTGTTACTACCGGGTCATCCGAGTTGGTACCTCAGACTGGGTGAAGCCGAAATCTAGCGATCTTAATAGATAATTGGTCGGCAACGATGGAAGTGGAAATTTCAGTTCATTAATACCATAGAGTTCGGAAACTTTCTCCGAAACTATATCCTCAATATTTTCCTCCCACATTGATCGGAGGTGAGGTTTCATGATCATGGTCAGCATGACAACCCAAGGAAAGGAACCAATAGCGGGACTATTTTTCTTATGTTTCTTACATTAAAAAAGTAATATAACATATCTCTTCGCGTACCTTTGTTTATAAAACCGTATGACCACTAGTATAAAAAGGGCCTATTGTCCCGGTAGGTAAGGGCCTTTTGACCCGGTTTTTGAACCGGGACTAAATGGTCGTTACTAATGCCCTAACCCTTTAGTCCCGGTTCTTACACGAACCGGGACAGATGGGCCTCCACGTGGCCGCTGCGGCCAGCCCAGGCCGGGGGGGGGCTTTGGTCCCGGTTGGTGACACCAACCGGGACCAATAATAGGCATCCACGCGTCAGCATCTGGATGGAGCTGAGGTTTTTGTTCTTTTGAAAGGGGCTTATTTAGGGGTTTTGGGAGTTAATTTAGGTTGTTATTAGGTAGCTATTAGAGAGAAGTGTCCTCTCTTATATCTCCGTGCTTGGTTTACCAACGCTACGTACTGCTATGCCTAAACATGGCTTAGATTGAAGTGAAGGCAACATGTGGTGCATGTCGAAAGTAATACTAATCCTAACTTGATCATGTTTGGATTGTACTACTTTCGACATGCACCACATGCATGTTGCCTTCACTTCAATCCAATCCATGTTCATTTCACCTGCTGATATATAATAACTCTTCATGCGCGCATCATGCATCATCATATATAATAACAAGTCCTACTAATCATCATCATACAACTTCTACTCGTTATTAATAACCAGTCATACGATCATCATCCTCATAGTCATCGAACCAACCCTACTTAATTGTTCTTAGCACATGATCATCAGTATTAGGTAGGACCGAAATACCCTCTTTAAGGTAAAATAGCATAAAAAAATATTGACCCTGACTCTCCATTATGGAGAATGGAGATCATCCTGTCTCCAATTCTTGCGCTTCGCTTCCTTTTGCTTCCAAGAACCTCCTTGCGACTGTCCATACATTTTTTCCATTCTTTGATTTGCATGTCTCCACTTCTTTTAGAAATCCGGTATGGACAGTTGAGATTCGTAGGATGACCTGGTTGTATGTTCAAAACATTAAGCCTACCATTCTGATACATCAAATGAGGCACACAATCCTCTGGGATTATCTGTTGAAAAACATAGTAATAACTTCATAGTTAGCAATGATGTACTAGTTTTAGAAGTATGCAAAAGATGCACGGATGTCGTAATAGTAAGAAATCTTACCAGGGTATCTCCATAGTAGTTACCATAGTTCAACACGTGCACTAGTGGCACGTATTGACCATAATGTGGAGGAGTTTTACAATAGATATTGTAATTCTCAAGATCAGTACAAAATCCGACCAGATGAGTTTTCTCCTTATAAGTTAACTCAGAGCCATCGGTGTAGTAGGTTCTGTCTACCATGTTCCGCACATTGTTTGAACAATCAAAATAACCTGTCAATGAAAATAAGCTATGAACTATTTTGAAATGAACAATATAAATTAGCTAATAACTATGTTTGAGAAACTCACATAGCGGTAGAATTGGAGGCGTATCAACAAGGACCCAAATGTCCATATTGTCTTGCTCGATGTCAGGATCACAAAGATCCATGGTGACAAGCATACCCTCATCAAAACCATACATCTTGCAAAATGCTTCCCAATTTTTGCAACCAAAATGGGTTACGCTCTTAGAATTATGCAGCTTTACTACAAAATCTATATCATGATGGGTCCTTAGGTGAATTTTCTTTGTTTCCATACTTTCATGGTCTTCAAAACCCATCCTCTCCAAGACGTAGCGTCTTGCATGGCATGGGATAAGCTAGCCAAATTGTAAAAGATGAAAAGTACACGTTGAAATAGTTGAAGTCATGCTTAATTACGAAAAAGTAACACTTGTCGTCGTTGCGTACCGTTTCAACATCGAAGGTCTCCTCTAGCTTAATACTGAAGCGCCGATCTTCGTCCAGGTGAGGCCTGTCGCACTGACCTCGGTCGTCGTGGCACCAGTCGCACTCCAGGAGACTTTCGTCGTCCGAGTACGACATTTCCTATGTTCATAATTCAAATATTAAACGTCTACAATTAAAGATATGTACTAAAAAACCTAAGTTAGATCATTATTATTCATCACGGGTTGACTATCGATTTGTCGAGTCTTTTCTTGAAAACTCTCAGCTCACGTGGTGTATACATTCAACCGTTGGTGATGGTCGCTCCTCCATTATTTGTCCCCGAGTGCATTACACCAAAATGTCTAGCACACGGGAACAAAGGAGAAGCGACCCCCACGACAACAGTCGGGATTCTTCGTCCTCTCATATATATATGGTGGAACTCTCCCTCACTGATTCCCCTCTGACATCTGCGACCGTCGGTGATGGTATGGTAGCTCCTCCTTTCATTCTCGAGTGCATTACACCAAATTGTCTAGCACACGGGAACGAAGGAGAAGCTACCTCCACGACAACAGCCGAGATTCTTCGTCCTCTCATATATGGTGGAGACTCGGCAGACTTACAGTCAACCCGAAATATCATTTAATTATCTTTCTAAAAGAGGATTTGGCTAGTCTCACCTCGATGTCGGAGGGGGCGGTGACGGGGACGACGGCGGGTATGGTGGAGGGGCCTGGGGCTCCTAGATTTATGCGAAAACAAAAACCCTATAAGCTATCAACTAATCATATGCATACGCCTTGCATAGTGCTCTCCAATTTTAGCATTCAAAGTAGGAGTAGTTTTCCACTTTGAGCATTCAACAAGCAAAATCAAATCACAAAATAAAGTAGTATTCAAATTAGGATGCATTCAATTATAAGCAAAACTACATCATCTCCATGCGTCCGTACATTCTCGAATATTATCACTAATACACCTCGAATACTATCATACATATAGCATCGCTAGTACAGCTAGAACAGTAGCGCCCGACGGGTATCGACGCGGGTGGTGGACACCCAAAGGGACGGAACCATCACAGGATCATAGCTCCAGTGAGATCCCTGAAGAACCTGGCAGGTATTGTCGAACCTGCCAGGTATTGTCGAACCTACCCTCCAACGCAACCATGTAGCGACGGACGTGCTGGTCCTCCTCGCTTACACCGTGACGTACCTCCTCCGCGGTGTCCGGAAGCCTCGGCACCGTCACTGGCCCACGCGACCGCCACCAAACAAGGATCGGGTCAACGACGGGCTGGCTCCTCACCAACCTACGCCCACCGGAAGGTAGCACCTCCCAAAACCAGCCCGGCGGAGCCCAGTCCCGGACATGGCCCCTCTGATCAAGCCGGCCTCCTCCGCCGAGTCGACGACGAGGATGCGGGATAGGCATCGTCGACGTCCATGCGGGGTTAATTGCTGGAACTAAAAAAGTAAACTAGTTCTATTAATTTTCTTGCTAAAATAAAGTAGTTCAACTACTAAGCACTTACTATAAATAAATAAAATAAAGTAGTTCTTACTAAAAATAAACTACTTCTATATATAGTAAAATAAAGTAGTTTTATTAAATCAACTAGTTCAACTACTAAGTAAGCACTTACTATAAATAAAATAAAGTAGTACTTACTAAAATAAACTACTTCTATAGTAAAATAAAGTAGTTTTATTAAATCAACTAGTTCAACTACTAAGCACTTACTAAAAATAAACTTTTTTAACTAGTTCTATTATATTTAACTAGTTCAACACAATTTTTTTCTAAATATGCACATATATATACATAAATTGACAAAAGACATCTAATTCAACT
>NW_025228597.1:940-1870 GCF_018294505.1 Triticum aestivum | reverse complement strand
CTTTGAACAGAAAATACTTCGATAGTTTTAGTTGCATCAATTTTATATGATTTTAGTTTCAATAATACTAGAGGTTTCTTATAATGTTTTCAACAGAAAATACTTTGTTAATTTTAGTTTCATAAATTTTATTAAAGTTTATTTTATTTTGTTTCTACTTATATATTTTAATAAAGTTTATATTATTTTGTTTCTAATTACTTATTTATTTTATTTATTATTTTTCATGCACCATTTTTCATGCATTTACTAATTATTTTTAGCTATAAGACTCTAAAATTGAAAAGCATTTCAAATGAACTTTGAAAAGGTTGAAAGTTGGCATGGTATCATCATTTCATCCACATAGCATGTGCAAGAAAGTTGAGAGGGTTACGGCAAAAACTGGATGCACTTCGTGTACAAAACGGACAATCTCTTTCAAAGTATCAGGATTTCATACGGAAACTCTTCTGTTAAAAAGGGATTTCATTTTTTAAAACTTATTTGAACTCCTGACTTTTTGTGTGTTCAAAATGCACCATTCAAAGCCACATCATCATTTTTGAATCCTTTCTGACTTCATTTTTTATTTTTCATGCATTTCCTAATTATTTTGAGCTATAAGACCCTAAAATTGAAAAGCATTTCAAATGAACTCTGAAAAGGTTGAAAGTTGGCATGGTATCATCATTTCATCCACATAGCATGTGCAGGAAAGTTGAGAGGGTTAAGGCAAAAACTGGATGCACTTCGTGTACAAAACGGACAATCTCTTTCAAAGTATCAGGATTTCATACGGAAACTCTTCTGTTAAAAAGGGATTTCATTTTTCAAAACTTATTTGAACTCCTGACTTTTTGTGTGTTCAAAATGCACCATTCAAAGCCACATCATCATTTTTCAATCCTTTCTGACTTCATTTGTCATTTTTCATGCATTTACTAATTA
>NW_025228597.1:0-930 GCF_018294505.1 Triticum aestivum | reverse complement strand
TGGCATGGTATCATCATTTCATCCACATACATGTGCAAGAAACTTTAGAGGGTTACGGCAAAAACTGGATGCACTTTGTGTACAAAACGGACAATCTCTTTCAAAGTATGAGGATTTCATACGGAAACTCGTCTGTTACAAAGGAATTTCATTTTTTTAAACTTAATTGAACTCCTGACTTTTTGTGTGTTCAAAATGCACCATTCAAAGCAACATCATCATTTTTCAATCCTTTCTGACTTCATTTGTCATTTTTCATGCATTTACTAATTATTTTGAGCTATAAGACCCTAAATTTGAAAAGCATTTCAAATGAACTGTGAAAAGGTTGAAAGTTAGCATGGTATCATCATTTCATCCACAGAGCATATGCAAGAAAGTTGAGAGAGTTACGGCAAAAACTGGATGCTCTTTGTGTACAAAACGGACAATCTCTTTCAAAGTATCAGGATTTCATACGGAAACTCGTCTGTTACAAAGGGATTTCATTTTTTTAAACTTATTTGAACTCCTGACTTTTTGTGTGTTCAAAATGCACCATTCAAAGCCACATCATCATTTTTCAATCCTTTCTGTCTTCATTTCTTATTTTTCATGCATTTACTAATTATTTTGAGCTATAAGACCCTAAAATTGAAAAGCATTTCAAATGAACTCTGAAATGGTTGAAAGTTGGCATGGTATCATCATTTCATCCACATAGCATGTGCAGGAAAGTTGAGAGGGTTAAGGCAAAAACTGGATGCACTTCGTGTACAAAACGGACAATCTCTTTCAAAGTATCAGGATTTCATACGGAAACTCTTCTGTTAAAAAGGGATTTCATTTTTCAAAACTTATTTGAAGTCCTGACTTTTTGTGTGTTCAAAATGCACCATTCAAAGCCACATCATCATTTTTCAATCCTTTCTGACTTCATTTGTTATTTTT
>NW_025228596.1:44114-45778 GCF_018294505.1 Triticum aestivum | reverse complement strand
AGGGATTTCATTTTTTTGAACTTATTTGAACTTCAGAGTTTTTCTATGTTCAAAATGCACCATTGAAATCCACATCATCAATTTTCTACCCTTTCTGACTTCATTTGTTATTTTTCATGCATTTACTGATTATTTTGAGCTGTATGGCCCTGAAATTGAAAAGCATTTCAAATGAACTCTGAAAAGGTTGAAAGTTGGCATGGTATCATCATTTGACCCACATAGCATGTGCAAGAAAGCAGAGAGGGTTACAGCAAAAACTGGATGCACTTCGTGTACAAAACGGACAATCTCTTTCGAAGTATGAGGGTTTCATACGGAAACTCGTCTGTTACAAAGGGATTTCATTTTTTTGAACTTATTTGAACTCCAGAGTTTTTCTGTGTTCAAAATGCACCATTCAAAGCCACATCATCAATTTTCAACCCTTTCTGACTTCATTTGTTATGTTTCATGCATTTACATATTATTTTGAGCTATAAGACCCTGAAATTGAAAAGCATTTCAAATTAACCCTGAAAAGGTTGAAAGTTGGCATGGTATCATCATTTGACCCACATAGCATGTGCAAGAAAGTAAAGAGGGTTACGGCAAAAACTGGATGCACTTCATGTACAAAACGGACAATCTCTTTCGAACTATCAGGGTTTCATACGGAAACTCGTCTGTTACAAAGGGATTTCATTTTTTTGAACTTATTTGAACTGCAGAGTTGTTCTGTGTCCAAAATGCACCATTCAAAGCCACATCATCAATTTTCAACCCTTTCTGACTTCATTTGTTATTTCTAATGCATTTACTGATGATTTTGAGCTATAAGACCCTAAAATTGAAAAGCATTTCAAATGAACTCTGAAAAGGTTGAAAGTTGGCATGGTATCATCATTTGACCCACATAGCATGTGCAAGAAAGCAGAGAGGGTTACAGCAAAAACTGGATGCATTTCGTGTACAAAACGGACAATCTCTTTCGAAGTATCAGGGATTCATATGGAAACTCGTCTGTTATGAAGGGATTTCATTTTTTTGAACTTATTTGAACTCCACAATTTTTCTGTGTTCAAAATGCACCATTCAAAGCCACATCATCAATTTTCAACCCTTTCTGACTTCATTTGTCATTTTTCATGAAATTACTGATTATTTTGAGCTGTATGACCCTGAAATTGAAAAGCATTTCAAATGAACTTTGAAAAGGTTGAAAGTTGGCATGGTATCATCATTTGACCCACATAGCATGTGCAAGAAAGCAGAGAGGGTTACGGCAAATACTGGATGCACTTCGTGTACAAAACGGACAATCTCTTTCGAAGTATCAGGGTTTCATACGGAAACTCGTCTGTTACAAAGGGATTTCATTTTTTGAACTTATTTGAACTCCATAGTTTTTCTGTTTTCAAAATGCACCATTCAAAGGCACATCATCAATTTTCAACCCTTTCTGACTTCATTTGTTATTTGTCATGCATTTATTGATTATTTTGAGCTATAAGACCCTGAAATTGAAAAGCATTTCAAATGAACTCTGAAAAGGTTGAAAGTTGGCATAGTATCATCATTTGACCCACATAGCATGTGCAAGAAAGCAGAGAGGGTTACAGCAAAAACTGGATGCACTTCGTGTACAAAACGGACAATCACTTTCGAAGTATCAGGGTTTCATA
>NW_025228596.1:42229-44104 GCF_018294505.1 Triticum aestivum | reverse complement strand
ATGAACTCTGAAAAGGTTGAAAGTTGGCATGGTATCATCATTTCATCCACATAGCATGTGCAAGAAAGTAGAGAGGGTCACGTCAAAAACTGGATGCACTTCGTGTACAAAACGGACAATCTCTTTCGAAGTATCAGGGTTTCATACGGAAACTCGTCTGTTACAAAGGGATTTCATTTTTTTGAACTTATTTGAACTCCAGAGTTTTTCTATGTTCGAAATGCACCATTCAAGGTCACATCATCAATATTCAACCCTTTCTGACTTCATTTTTTATTTTTCATGCATTTACTGATTATTTTGAGCTATAAGACACTGAAATTGAAAAGCATTTCAAATGAACTCTGAAAAGGTTGAAAGTTGGCATGGTATCATCATTTGACCCACATAGCATGTGCAAGAAAGCAGAGAGGGTTACGGCAAAAACTGGATGCACTTCGTGTACAAAACGGACAATCTCTTTCGAAGTATCAGGGTTTCATACGGAAACTCGTCTGTTACAAAGGGATTTCATTTTTTGAACTTATTTGAACTACATAGTTTTTCCGTGTACAAAATGCACCATTCAAAGCCACATCATCAATTTTCAACCCTTTCTGACATCATTTGTTATTTTTCATGCTTTTACTGATTATTTTGAGCTGTATGATCCTGAAATTTAAAAGCATTTCATATGAACTCTGAAAAGGTTGAAAGTTGGCATGGTATCATCATTTGACCCACATAGCATGTGCAAGAAAGTAAAGAGGGTTCCGGCAAAAACTGGATGCACCTCATGTACAAAACGGACAATCTCTTTCGAAGTATCAGGGTTTCATACGAAAACTCGTCTGTTACATAGGGATTTCATTTTTTTGAACTTATTTGAACTCCAGAGTTTTTCTGTGTTCAAAATGCACCATTCAAAGCCACATCATCAATTTTCAACCCTTTCTGACTTCATTTGATATTTTTCATGCATTTACTTATTATTTTGAGCTATAAGACCCTGAAATTGAAAAGCATTTCAAATGAACTTTGAAAAGGTTGAAAGTTGGCATGGTATCATCATTTGACCCACATAGCATGTGCAAGAAAGCAGAGAGGGTTACAGCAAAAACTGGATGCACTTCGTGTACAAAACGGACAATCTCTTTCAAAGTATAAGGGTTTCACACGGAAACTCGTGTGTTAAAAAGGGATTTCATTTTTTGAACTTATTTGAACTCCAGAGTTTTTCCGTGTTCAAAATGCACCATTCAAAGCCACATCATCAATTTTCAACCCTTTCTGACTTCATTTGTTATTTTTCATGCATTTACCGATTATTTTGAGCTGTATGACCCTGAAATTGAAAAGCATTTCAAATGAACTCTGAAAAGGTTGAAACTTGGCATGGTATCATCATTTCACCCACATAGCATGTGCAAGAAAGCAGAGAGGGTTAGAGCAAAAATTGGATGCACTTCGTGTACAAAACGGACAATCTCTTTCGAAGTATCACGGTTTCATACGGAAACTCGTCTCTTACAAAGGGATTTCATTTTTTTGAACTTATTTGAACTTCGTAGTTTTTTCTGTGTGCAAAATGCACCATTCAAAGCCACATCATCAATTTTCAACCCTTTCTGACTTCATTTATTATTTTTCATGCATTTACTGATTATTTTGAGCTATAAGACCCTGAAATTGAAAAGCATTTCAAATGAACTCTGAAAAGGTTGAAAGTTGGCATGGTATCATCATTTCATCCACATAGCATGTGCAAGAAAGTAGAGAGGGTCACGTCAAAAACTGGATGCACTTCGTGTACAAAACGGACAATCTCTTTCGAAGTATCAGGGTTTCATACGGAAACTCGTCTGTTACAAAGGGATTTCATTTTTTTGAACTTAT
>NW_025228596.1:41659-42219 GCF_018294505.1 Triticum aestivum | reverse complement strand
GTTTCATACGGAAACTCGTCTGTTACAAAGGGATTTCATTTTTTGAACTTATTTGAACTACATAGTTTTTCCGTGTTGAAAATGCACCATTCAAAGCCACATCATCAATTTTCAACCCTTTCTGACTTCATTTGTTATTTTTCATGCATTTACTGATTATTTTGAGCTGTATGACCCTGAAATTGAAAAGCATTTCAAATGAACTCTGAAAAGGTTGAAAGTTGGCATGGTATCATCATTTGACCCACATAGCATGTGCAAGAAAGCAAAGAGGGTTACGGCAAAAACTGGATGCACTTCGTGTACAAAACGGACAATCTCTTTCGAAGTATCACGGTTTCATACGGAAACTCGTCTCTTACAAAGGGATTTCATTTTTTTGAACTTATTTGAACTTCATAGTTTTTTCTGTGTGCAAAATGCACCATTCAAAGCCACATCATCAATTTCAACCCTTTCTGACTTCATTTATTATTTTTCATGCATTTACTGATTATTTTGAGCTATAAGACCCTGAAATTGAAAAGCATTTCAAATGAAGTCCGAAAAGGTTGAAAGTT
>NW_025228596.1:40761-41649 GCF_018294505.1 Triticum aestivum | reverse complement strand
TGTACAAAACGGACAATCTCTTTCGAAGTATCAGGGTTTCATACGGAAACTCGTCTGTTACAAAGGGATTTCATTTTTTTGAACTTATATGAACTCCATAGTTTTTCTCTGTTCAAAATGCACCATTCAAAGCCACATCATCAATTTTCATCCCTTTCTGACTTCATTTGTTATTTTTCATGCATTTACTGATTATTTTGAGCTGTATGACCCTGAAATTGAAAAGCATTTCAAATGAACTCTGAAAAGGTTGAAAGTTGGCAAGGTATAATCATTTGACCCACATAGCATGTGCAAGAAAGTAGAGAGGGTTACGGCAAATACTGGATGCACTTCGTGTACAAAACGGACAATCTCTTTCGAAGTATCTGGGTTTTCATATGGAAACTCGTCTGTTACAAAGGGATTTCATTTTTTGAACTTATTTGAACTCCATCGTTTTTCTGTTTTCAAAATGCACCATTCAAAGCCACATCATCAATTTTCAACCCTTTCTGACTTCATTTGTTATTTTTCATGCATTTACTGATTACTTTGAGCTATATGACCCTTAAATTGAAAAGCATTTCAAATGAACTCTGAAAAGGTTGAAAGTTGGCATGGTATCATCATTTGACCCACATAGCATGTGCCAGAAAGTAAAGAGGGTTACGGCAAAAACTGGATGTACTTCATGTACAAAATGGACAATCTCTTTCGAAGTATCAGGGTTTCATACGAAAACTCGTCTGTTACAAAGGGATTTCATTTTTTTGAAATTATTTGAACTCCAGAGTTTTTCTGTGTTCAAAATGCACCATTCAAAGCCACATCATCAATTTTCAACCCTTTCTGACTTCATTTGTTATTTCTCATGCATTTACTGATTATTTTGA
This sequence comes from Triticum aestivum, assembly GCF_018294505.1. Taxonomy (NCBI): domain Eukaryota; kingdom Viridiplantae; phylum Streptophyta; class Magnoliopsida; order Poales; family Poaceae; genus Triticum; species Triticum aestivum. Next base: position 40,774 of record NW_025228596.1, on the reverse strand, counting down.
GCTATAAGACCCT
>NW_025228596.1:39715-40751 GCF_018294505.1 Triticum aestivum | reverse complement strand
AAACGGACAATCTCTTTCGAAGTATCAGGGTTTCATACAGAAACTCGTCTGTTACAAAGGGATTTCATTTTTTTGAACTTATATGAACTCCATAGTTTTTCTGTGTTCAAAATGCACCATTCAAAGCCACATCATCAATTTTCATCCCTTTCTGACTTCATTTGTTATTTTTCATGCATTTACTGATTATTTTGAGCTGTATGACCCTGAAATTGAAAAGCTTTTCAAATGAACTCTGAAAAGGTTGAAAGTTGGCATGGTATCATCATTTCACCCACATAGCATGTGCAAGAAAGTAGAGAGGGTTACGGCAAATACTGGCTGCACTTCGTGTACAAAACGGACAATCTCTTCCGAAGTATCAGGGTTTCATACGGAAACTCGTCTGTTACAAAGGGATTTCAGATTTTTTAACTTATTTGAACTCCAGAGTTTTTCTGTGTTCAAAATGCACCATTCAAAGCCACATCATCAATTTTCAACCCTTTCTGACTTCATTTGTTATTTTTCATGCATTTACTGATTATTTTGAGCTATAAGACCCTTAAATTGAAAAGCATTTCAAATGAACTCTGAAAAGGTTGAAAGTTAGCATAGTATCATCATTTGACCCACATAGCATGTGCAAGAAAGCAGAGAGGATTACAGCAAAAACTTGATGCACTTCGTGTACAAAACGGACAATCTCTTTCAGAGTATCAGGGTTTCATACGGAAACTCGTTTGTTACAAAGGGATTTCATTTTTTTGAACTTATTTGAACTCCACAATTTTTCTGTGTTCAAAATGCACCATTCAAAGCCACATAATCAATTTTCAACCCTTTCTGACTTCGTTTGTTATTTTTCATGCATTTACTGATTATTTTGAGCTATAAGACACTGAAATTGAAAAGCATTTCAAATGAACTCTGAAAATTTTGAAAGTTGGCATGGTACCATCATTTCATCCACATAGCATGTGCAAGAAAGGAGAGAGGGTCACGGCAAAAACTGGATGCACTTCGTGTACAAAACGGACAATCTCTTTCGAAGTAT
>NW_025228596.1:35309-38759 GCF_018294505.1 Triticum aestivum | reverse complement strand
TTACAAAGGGATTTCATTTTTTTGAACTTATATGAACTCCATAGTTTTTCTGTGTTCAAAATGCACCATTCAAAGCCACATCATCAATTTTCATCCCTTTCTGACTTCATTTGTTATTTTTCATGCATTTACTGATTATTTTGAGCTGTATGACCCTGAAATTGAAAAGCATTTCAAATGAACTCTGAAAAGGTTGAAAGTTGGCATGGTATCATCATTTCACCCACATAGCATGTGCAAGAAAGTAGAGAGGGTTACGGCAAATACTGGCTGCACTTCGTGTACAAAACGGACAATCTCTTTCGAAGTATCAGGGTTTCATACGGAAACTCGTCTGTTACAAAGGGATTTCAGTTTTTTGAACTTATTTGAAGTCCAGAGTTTTTCTGTGTTCAAAATGCACCATTCAAAGCCACATCATCAATTTTCAACCCTTTCTGACTTCATTTGTTATTTTTCATGCATTTACTGATTATTTTGAGCTACAAGACCCGTAAATTGAAAAGCATTTCAAATGAACTCTGAAAAGGTTGAAAGTTGGCATAGTATCATCATTTGACCCACATAGCATGTGCAAGAAAGCAGAGAGGGTTACAGCAAAAACTTGATACACTTCGTGTACAAAACGGACAATCTCTTTCAAAGTATCAGGGTTTCATACGGAAACTCGTTTGTTACAAAGAGATTTCATTTTTTTGAACTTATTTGAACTCCACAATTTTTCTGTGTTCAAAATGCACCATTCAAAGCCACACAATCAATTTATAACCCTTTTTGACTTCATTTGTTATTTTTCATGCATTTACTGATTATTTTGAGCTATATGACCCTGAAATTGAAAAACATTTCAAATGAACTCTGAAAAGGTTGAAAGTTGGCATGGTATCATCATTTGACCCACATAGCATGTGCAAGAAAGCAGAGAGGGTTACGGCAAAACTAGATGCACTTCGTGTACAAAACGTACAATCTCTTTCGAAGTATCACGGTTTCATACGGAAACTCGTCTCTTACAAAGGGATTGCATTTTTTTGAACTTATTTGAACTTCATAGTTTTACTGTGTTCAAAATGCACCATTCAAAGCCACATAATCAATTTTCAACCCTTTCTGACTTCATTTGTTATTTTTCATGCATTTACTGATTATTTTGAGCTATAAGACACTGAAATTGAAAAGCATTTCAAATGAACTCTGAAAATTTTGAAAGTTGGCATGGTACCATCATTTCATCCACATAGCATGTGCAAGAAAGGAGAGAGGGTCACGGCAAAAACTGGATACACTTCGTGTACAAAACGGACAATCTCTTTTGAAGTATCAGGGTTTCATACGGAAACTCGTCTGTTACAAAGGGATTTCATTTTTTTTGAACTTATTTGAACTCCAGAGTATTTCTGTGTTCAAAATGCACCATTCAAAGACACATCATCAATTTTCAACCCTTTCTGTCCTCATTTGTTATTTTCATGCATGTACTGAATATTTTGAGCTATAAGACCCTGAAATTGAAAAGCATTTCAAATGAACTCTAAAAAGGTTGAAAGTTGGCATGGTATCATCATTTGACCCACATAGCATGTGCAAGAAAGAAGAGAGGGTTACGGCAAAAACTGGATGCACTTCGTGTACAAAACGAACAATCTCTTTCGAAGAATCAGGGTTTCATACAGAAACTCGTCTCTTACAAAGGGATTTCATTTTTTTGAACTTATATGAACTCCATAGTTTTTCTGTGTTCAAAATGCACCATTCAAAGCCACATCATCAATTTTCATCCCTTTCTGACTTCATTTGTTATTTTTCATGCATTTACTGATTATTTTGAGCTGTATGACCCTGAAATTGAAAAGCATTTCAAATGAACTCTGAAAAGGTTGAAAGTTGGCATGGTATCATCATTTCACCCACATAGCATGTGCAACAAAGTAGAGAGGGTTACGGCAAATACTGGCTGCACTTCGTGTACAAAACGGACAATCTCTTTCGAAGTATCAGGGTTTCATACGGAAACTCGTCTGTTACAAAGGGATTTCAGTTTTTTGAACTTATTTGAAGTCCAGAGTTTTTCTGTGTTCAAAATGCACCATTCAAAGCCACATCATCAATTTTCAACCCTTTCTGACTTCATTTGTTATTTTTCATGCATTTACTGATTATTTTGAGCTATAAGACCCGTAAATTGAAAAGCATTTCAAATGAACTCTGAAAAGGTTGAAAGTTGGCATAGTATCATCATTTGACCCACATAGCATGTGCAAGAAAGCAGAGAGGGTTACAGCAAAAACTTGATACACTTCGTGTACAAAACGGACAATCTCTTTCAAAGTATCAGGGTTTCATACGGAAACTCGTCTGTTACAAAGGGATTTCATTTTTTTGAACTTATTTGAACTCCACAATTTTTCTGTGTTCAAAATGCACCATTCAAAGCCACACAATCAATTTATAACCCTTTCTGACTTCATTTGTTATTTTTCATGCATTTACTGATTATTTTGAGCTATATGACCCTGAAATTGAAAAGCATTTCAAATGAACTCTGAAAAGGTTGAAAGTTGGCATGGTATCATCATTTGACCCACATAGCATGTGCAAGAAAGCAGAGAGGGTTACGGCAAAACTAGAGGCACTTCATGTACAAAACGTACAATCTCTTTCAAAGTATCACGGTTTCATACGGAAACTCGTCTCTTACAAAGGGATTGCATTTTTTTGAACTTATTTGAACTTCATACTTTTCTGTGTTCAAAATGCACCATTCAAAGCCACATAATCAATTTTCAACCCTTTCTGACTTCGTTTGTTATTTTTCATGCATTTACTGATTATTTTGAGCTATAAGACACTGAAATTGAAAAGCATTTCAAATGAACTCTGAAAATTTTGAAAGTTGGCATGGTACCATCATTTCATCCACATAGCATGTGCAAGAAAGGAGAGAGGGTCACGGCAAAAACTGGATGCACTTCGTGTACAAAACGGACAATCTCTTTCGAAGTATCAGGGTTTTGGAAACTCGTTTGTTACAAAGGGATTTCATTTTTTTGAACTTATTTGAACTCCAGAGTTTTTCTGTGTTCAAAATGCACCATTCAAAGCCACATCATCAATTTTCAACCCTTTCTGACTTCATTTGTTATTTTTCATGCATTTACTGAACATTTTGAGCTATAAGACCCTGAAATTGAAAACCATTTCAAATGAACTCTAAAAAGGTTGAAAGTTGGCATGGTATCATCATTTGACCCACATAGAATGTGCAAGAAAGTAGAGAGGGTTACGGCAAAAACTGGATGCACTTCGTGTACAAAACGGACAATCTCTTTCGAAGTATTAGGGTTTCATACGGAAACTCGTCTGTTACAAAGGGATTTCATTTTTTTGAACTTATATGAACTCCATAGTTTTTCTCTGTTCAAAATGCACCATTCAAAGCCACATCATCAA
>NW_025228596.1:33801-35299 GCF_018294505.1 Triticum aestivum | reverse complement strand
AGGGTTTTGGAAACTCATTTGTTACAAAGGGATTTCATTTTTTTGAACTTATTTGAACTCCAGAGTTTTTCTGTGTTCAAAATGCACCATTCAAAGCCACATCATCAATTTTCAACCCTTTCTGACTTCATTTGTTATTTTTCATGCATTTACTGAACATTTTGAGCTATAAGACCCTGAAATTGAAAACCATTTCAAATGAACTCTAAAAAGGTTAAAGTTGGCATGGTATCATCATTTGACCCACATAGATTGTGCAAGAAAGTAGAGAGGGTTACGGCAAAAACTGGATGCACTTCGTGTACAAAACGGACAATCTCTTTCGAAGTATTAGGGTTTCATACGGAAACTCGTCTGTTACAAAGGGATTTCATTTTTTTGAACTTATATGAACTCCATAGTTTTTCTCTGTTCAAAATGCACCATTCAAAGCCACATCATCAATTTTCATCCCTTTCTGACTTCATTTGTTATTTTTCATGCATTTACTGATTATTTTGAGCTGTATGACCCTGAAATTGAAAAGCATTTCAAATGAACTCTGAAAAGGTTGAAAGTTGGCAAGGTATAATCATTTGACCCACATAGCATGTGCAAGAAAGTAGAGAGGGTTACGGAAAATACTGGATGCACTTCGTGTACAAAACGGACAATCTCTTTCGAAGTATCTGGGTTTTCATATGGAAACTCGTCTGTTACAAAGGGATTTCATTTTTTGAACTTATTTGAACTCCATCGTTTTTCTGTTTTCAAAATGCACCATTCAAAGCCACATCATCAATTTTCAACCCTTTCTGACTTCATTTGTTATTTTTCATGCATTTACTGATTATTTTGAGCTATATGACCCTTAAATTGAAAAGCATTTCAAATGAACTCTGAAAAGGTTGAAAGTTGGCATGGTATCATCATTTGACCCACATAGCATGTGCCAGAAAGTAAAGAGGGTTACGGCAAAAACTGGATGTACTTCATGTACAAAATGGACAATCTCTTTCGAAGTATCAGGGTTTCATACGAAAACTCGTCTGTTACAAAGGGATTTCATTTTTTTGAAATTATTTGAACTCCAGAGTTTTTCTGTGTTCAAAATGCACCATTCAAAGCCACATCATCAATTTTCAACCCTTTCTGACTTCATTTGTTATTTCTCATGCATTTACTGATTATTTTGAGCTATAAGACCCTGAAATTGAAAAGCATTTCAAATGAACTCTGAAAAGGTTGAAAGTTGGCATGGTATCATCATTTCATCCACATAGCATGTGCAAGAAAGTAGAGAGGGTCACGTCAAAAACTGGATGCACTTCGTGTACAAAACGGACAATCTCTTCCGAAGTATCAGGGTTTCATACGGAAACTCGTCTGTTACAAAGGGATTCCATTTTTTTGAACTTATTTGAACTCCAGAGTTTTTCTGTGTTCAAAATGCACCATTCAAAGTCACATCATCATTTTTCAACCCTTTCTGACATCATTTGTTATTTTTCATGCATTT
>NW_025228596.1:32321-33791 GCF_018294505.1 Triticum aestivum | reverse complement strand
TTTGAGCTATATGACCCTTAAATTGAAAAGCATTTCAAATGAACTCTGAAAAGGTTGAAAGTTGGCATGGTATCATCATTTGACCCACATAGCATGTGCCAGAAAGTAAAGAGGGTTACGGCAAAAACTGGATGTACTTCATGTACAAAATGGACAATCTCTTTCGAAGTATCAGGGTTTCATACGAAAACTCGTCTGTTACAAAGGGATTTCATTTTTTTGAAATTATTTGAACTCCAGAGTTTTTCTGTGTTCAAAATGCACCATTCAAAGCCACATCATCAATTTTCAACCCTTTCTGACTTCATTTGTTATTTCTCATGCATTTACTGATTATTTTGAGCTATAAGACCCTAAAATTGAAAAGCATTTCAAATGAACTCTGAAAAGGTTGAAAGTTGGCATGGTATCATCATTTCATCCACATAGCATGTGCAAGAAAGTAGAGAGGGTCACGTCAAAAACTGGATGCAATTCGTGTACAAAACGGACAATCTCTTCCGAAGTATCAGGGTTTCATACGGAAACTCGTCTGTTACAAAGGGATTCCATTTTTTTGAACTTATTTGAACTCCAGAGTTTTTCTGTGTTCAAAATGCACCATTCAAAGTCACATCATCATTTTTCAACCCTTTCTGACATCATTTGTTATTTTTCATGCATTTACTGATTATTTTGAGCTATAAGACACTGAAATTGAAAAGCATTTCAAATGAACTCTGGAAAAGGTTGAAAGTTGGCATGGTATCATCATTTGACCCACATAGCATGTGAAAGAAAGTAAAGAGGGTTACGGCAAAAACTGGATGAACTTCGTGTACAAAACGGACAAGCTCTTTCGAAGTATCAGGGTTTCCTACGGAAACTCGTCTGTTACAAAGGGATTTCATTTTATTGAACTTATTTGAACTCCAGAGTTTTTCTGTGTTCAAAATGCACCATTCGAAGTCACATCATCAATTTTCAACCCTTTCTGACTTCATTTTGTTATTTTTCATGCATTTACTGATTATTTTGAGCTATAAGACACTGAAATTGAAAAGCATTTCAAATGAACTTGAAAAGGTTGAAAGTTGGCATGGTATCATCATTTGACCCACGTAGCATGTGCAAGAAAGTAAGGAGGGTTACGGCAAAAACTGGATGCACTTCATGTACAAAACGGACAATCTCTTTCGAAGTATCAGGGTTTCATACGGAAACTCGTCTGTTACAAAGGGATTTCATTTTTTTGAACTTATATGAACTCCATAGTTTTTCTCTGTTCAAAATGCACCATTCAAAGCCACATCATCAATTTTCATCCCTTTCTGACTTCATTTGTTATTTTTCATGCATTTACTGATTATTTTGAGCTGTATGACCCTGAAATTGAAAAGCATTTCAAATGAACTCTGAAAAGGTTGAAAGTTGGCAAGGTATAATCATTTGACCCACATAGCATGTGCAAGAAAGTAGAGAGGGTTACGG
>NW_025228596.1:31519-32292 GCF_018294505.1 Triticum aestivum | reverse complement strand
AAAAACTGGATGCACTTCATGTACAAAACGGACAATCTCTTTCGAAGTATCAGGGTTTCATACGGAAACTCGTCTGTTACAAAGGGATTTCATTTTTTTGAACTTATTTGAACTTCAGAGTATTTCTGTGTTCAAAATGCACCATTCAAAGACACATCATCAATTTTCAACCCTTTCTGTCTTCATTTGTTATTTTTCATGCATGTACTGAATATTTTGAGCTATAAGACCCTGAAATTGAAAAGCATTTCAAATGAACTCTAAAAAGGTTGAAAGTTGGCATGGTATCATCATTTGACCCACATAGCATGTGCAAGAAAGAAGAGAGGGTTACGGCAAAAACTGGATGCACTTCGTGTACAAAACGGACAATCTCTTTCGAAGTATCAGGGTTTCATACAGAAACTCGTCTGTTACAAAGGGATTTCATTTTTTTGAACTTATATGAACTCCATAGTTTTTCTGTGTTCAAAATGCACCATTCAAAGCCACATCATCAATTTTCATCCCTTTCTGACTTCATTTGTTATTTTTCATGCATTTACTGATTATTTTGAGCTGTATGACCCTGAAATTGAAAAGCTTTTCAAATGAACTCTGAAAAGGTTGAAAGTTGGCATGGTATCATCATTTCACCCACATAGCATGTGCAAGAAAGTAGAGAGGGTTACGGCAAATACTGGCTGCACTTCGTGTACAAAACGGACAATCTCTTCCGAAGTATCAGGGTTTCATACGGAAACTCGTCTGTTACAAAGGGATTTCAGATTTTT
>NW_025228596.1:30264-31509 GCF_018294505.1 Triticum aestivum | reverse complement strand
TGTGCAAGAAAGTAGAGAGGGTTACGGCAAAAACTGGATGCACTTCGTGTACAAAACGGACAATCTCTTTCGAAGTATTAGGGTTTCATACGGAAACTCGTCTGTTACAAAGGGATTTCATTTTTTTGAACTTATATGAACTCCATAGTTTTTCTCTGTTCAAAATGCACCATTCAAAGCCACATCATCAATTTTCATCCCTTTCTGACTTCATTTGTTATTTTTCATGCATTTACTGATTATTTTGAGCTGTATGACCCTGAAATTGAAAAGCATTTCAAATGAACTCTGAAAAGGTTGAAAGTTGGCAAGGTATAATCATTTGACCCACATAGCATGTGCAAGAAAGTAGAGAGGGTTACGGAAAATACTGGATGCACTTCGTGTACAAAACGGACAATCTCTTTCGAAGTATCTGGGTTTTCATATGGAAACTCGTCTGTTACAAAGGGATTTCATTTTTTGAACTTATTTGAACTCCATCGTTTTTCTGTTTTCAAAATGCACCATTCAAAGCCACATCATCAATTTTCAACCCTTTCTGACTTCATTTGTTATTTTTCATGCATTTACTGATTATTTTGAGCTATATGACCCTTAAATTGAAAAGCATTTCAAATGAACTCTGAAAAGGTTGAAAGTTGGCATGGTATCATCATTTGACCCACATAGCATGTGCCAGAAAGTAAAGAGGGTTACGGCAAAAACTGGATGTACTTCATGTACAAAATGGACAATCTCTTTCGAAGTATCAGGGTTTCATACGAAAACTCGTCTGTTACAAAGGGATTTCATTTTTTTGAAATTATTTGAACTCCAGAGTTTTTCTGTGTTCAAAATGCACCATTCAAAGCCACATCATCAATTTTCAACCCTTTCTGACTTCATTTGTTATTTCTCATGCATTTACTGATTATTTTGAGCTATAAGACCCTGAAATTGAAAAGCATTTCAAATGAACTCTGAAAAGGTTGAAAGTTGGCATGGTATCATCATTTCATCCACATAGCATGTGCAAGAAAGTAGAGAGGGTCACGTCAAAAACTGGATGCACTTCGTGTACAAAACGGACAATCTCTTCCGAAGTATCAGGGTTTCATACGGAAACTCGTCTGTTACAAAGGGATTCCATTTTTTTGAACTTATTTGAACTCCAGAGTTTTTCTGTGTTCAAAATGCACCATTCAAAGTCACATCATCATTTTTCAACCCTTTCTGACATCATTTGTTATTTTTCATGCATTT
>NW_025228596.1:23182-30254 GCF_018294505.1 Triticum aestivum | reverse complement strand
AAACGGACAATCTCTTTCGAAGTATCAGGGTTTCATACAGAAACTCGTCTGTTACAAAGGGATTTCATTTTTTTGAACTTATATGAACTCCATAGTTTTTCTGTGTTCAAAATGCACCATTCAAAGCCACATCATCAATTTTCATCCCTTTCTGACTTCATTTGTTATTTTTCATGCATTTACTGATTATTTTGAGCTGTATGACCCTGAAATTGAAAAGCTTTTCAAATGAACTCTGAAAAGGTTGAAAGTTGGCATGGTATCATCATTTCACCCACATAGCATGTGCAAGAAAGTAGAGAGGGTTACGGCAAATACTGGCTGCACTTCGTGTACAAAACGGACAATCTCTTCCGAAGTATCAGGGTTTCATACGGAAACTCGTCTGTTACAAAGGGATTTCAGATTTTTGAACTTATTTGAACTCCAGAGTTTTTCTGTGTTCAAAATGCACCATTCAAAGCCACATCATCAATTTTCAACCCTTTCTGACTTCATTTGTTATTTTTCATGCATTTACTGATTATTTTGAGCTATAAGACCCTTAAATTGAAAAGCATTTCAAATGAACTCTGAAAAGGTTGAAAGTTAGCATAGTATCATCATTTGACCCACATAGCATGTGCAAGAAAGCAGAGAGGATTACAGCAAAAACTTGATGCACTTCGTGTACAAAACGGACAATCTCTTTCAGAGTATCAGGGTTTCATACGGAAACTCGTCTGTTACAAAGGGATTTCATTTTTTTGAACTTATTTGAACTCCACAATTTTTCTGTGTTCAAAATGCACCATTCCAAGCCACACAATCAATTTATAACCCTTTTTGACTTCATTTGTTATTTTTCATGCATTTACTGATTATTTTGAGCTATATGACCCTGAAATTGAAAAGCATTTCAAATGAACTCTGAAAAGGTTGAAAGTTGGCATGGTATCATCATTTGACCCACATAGCATGTGCAAGAAAGCAGAGAGGGTTACGGCAAAACTAGATGCAGTTCGTGTACAAAACGTACAATCTCTTTCGAAGTATCACGGTTTCATACGGAAACTCGTCCCTTACAAAGGGATTGCATTTTTTTGAACTTATTTGAACTTCATACTTTTACTGTGTTCAAAATGCACCATTCAAAGCCACATAATCAATTTTCAACCCTTTCTGACTTCATTTGTTATTTTTCATGCATTTAATGATTATTTTGAGCTATAAGACACTGAAATTGAAAAGCATTTCAAATGAACTCTGAAAATTTTGAAAGTTGGCATGGTACCATCATTTCATCCACATAGCATGTGCAAGAAAGGAGAGAGGGTCACGGCAAAAACTGGATGCACTTCGTGTACAAAACGGACAATCTCTTTCGAAGTATGAGGGTTTCATATGGAAACTCGTCTGTTACAAAGGGATTTCATTTTTTTGAACTTATTTGAACTCCAGAGTTTTTCTGTGTTCAAAATGCACCATCCAAAGCCACATCATCAATTTTCAACCCTTTCTGACTTCATTTGTTATTTTTCATGCATTTACTGAATATTTTGAGCTATAAGACCCTGAAATTGAAAACCATTTCAAATGAACTCTAAAAAGGTTGAAAGTTGGCATGGTATCATCATTTGACCCACATAGAATGTGCAAGAAAGTAGAGAGGGTTACGGCAAAAACTAGATGCACTTCGTGTACAAAACGGACAATCTCTTTCGAAATATTAGGGTATCATACGGAAACTCGTCTGTTACAAAGGGATTTATTTTTTTTGAACTTATATGAACTCCATTGTTTTTCTCTGTTCAAAATGCACCATTCAAAGCCACATCATCAATTTTCAACCCTTTCTGACTTCATTTGTTATTTTTCATGCATTTATTGATTATTTTGAGTTGTATGAGCCTGAAATTGAAAAGCATTTCAAATGAACTCTGAAAAGGTGGAAAGTTGGCATGGTATCATCATTTGACACACATAGCATGTGCAAGAAAGTAAAGAGGGTTACGGCAAAAACTGGATGCACCTCAAGTACAAAACGGACAATCTCTTTCGAAGTATCAGGGTTTCATACGAAAACTCGTCTGTTACAAAGGGATTTCATTTTTTCGAACTTATTTGAACTCCAGAGTTTTTCTGTGTTCAAAATGCACCATTCAAAGCCACATAATCAATTTTCAACCCTTTCTGACTTCATTTGTTATTTCTCATGCATTTACTGATTATTTTGAGCTATCAGACCCTAAAATTGAAAAGCATTTCAAATGAACTCTGAAAAGGTTGAAAGTTGGCATGGTATCATCATTTCATCCACATAGCATGTGCAAGAAAGTAGAGAGGGTCACGGCAAAAACTGGACGCACTTCGTGTACAAAACGGACAATCTCTTTCGAAGTGTCAGGGTTTCATACAGAAACTCGTCTGTTACAAAGGGATTTCATTTTTTTGAACTTATTTGAACTCCAGAGTTTTTCTGTGTTCAAAATGCACCATTCAAAGCCACATCATCAATGTTCAATCCTTTGACTTCATTTGTTATTTTTCATGCATTTACTGATTATTTTGAGCTATAAGACCCTGAAATTGAAAAGCATTTCAAATGAACTCTGAAAAGGTTGAAAGTTGGCATGGTATCATCATTTGACCCACATAGCATGTGCAAGAAAGCAGAGAGTGTTAGAGCAAAAACTGGATGCACTTCGTGTACAAAACGGACAATCTCTTTCAAAGTATCACGGTTTCATACGGAAACTCGTCTGTTACAAAGGGATTTCATTTTTTGAACTTATTTGAACTACATAGTTTTTTCATGTTCAAAATGCACCATTCAAAGCCATGGCATCAATTTTCAACCCTTTCTGGCTTCATTTGTTATTTTTCATGCATTTACTGATTATTTTGAGCTGTATGACCCTGAAATTGAAAAGCATTTCAAATGAACTCTGAAAAGGTTGAAAGTTGGCATGGTATCATCATTTGACACACATAGCATGTGCAAGAAAGTAAAGAGGGTTACGGCAAAAACTGGATGCACTTCGTGTACAAAACGGACAATCTCTTTTGAAGTATCAGGGTTTCATACGGAAACTCGTCTGTTACAAAGGGATTTCATTTTTTTGAACTTATTTGAACTCCAGAGTTTTTCTGTGTTCAAAATGCACCATTCAAAGCCACATCATCAATTTTCAACCCTTTCTGACTTCATTTGTTATTTTTCATGCATTTCCAGATTATTTTGAGTTGTATGAGCATGAAATTGAAAAGCATTTCAAATGAACTCTGAAAAGGTTGAAAGTTGTCATGGTATCATCATTTGACACACATAGCATTGCAAGAAAGTAAAGAGGGTTACGGCAAAAACTGGATGCACCTCATGTACAAAACGGACTATCTCTTTCGAAGTATCAGGGTTTCATACGAAAACTCGTCTGTTACAAAGGGATTTCATTTTTTTGAACTTATTTGAACTCCAGAGTTTTTCTGTGTTCAAAATGCACCATTCAAAGCCACATCATCAATGTTCAATCCTTTGACTTCATTTGTTATTTTTCATGCATTTACTGATTATTTTGAGCTATAAGACCCTGAAATTGAAAAGCATTTCAAATGAACTCTGAAAAGGTTGAAAGTTGGCATGGTATCATCATTTGACCCACATAGCATGTGCAAGAAAGCAGAGAGTGTTAGAGCAAAAACTGGATGCACTTCGTGTACAAAACGGACAATCTCTTTCAAAGTATCACGGTTTCATACGGAAACTCGTCTGTTACAAAGGGATTTCATTTTTTGAACTTATTTGAACTACATAGTTTTTTCGTGTTCAAAATGCACCATTCAAAGCCACAGCATCAATTTTCAACCCTTTCTGGCTTCATTTGTTATTTTTCATGCATTTACTGATTATTTTGAGCTGTATGACCCTGAAATTGAAAAGCATTTCAAATGAACTCTGAAAAGGTTGAAAGTTGGCATGGTATCATCATTTGACCCACATAGCATGTGCAAGAAAGCAGAGAGGGTTAGAGCAAAAACTGGATGCACTTCGTGTACAAAACGGACAATCTCTTTTGAAGTATCAGGGTTTCATACGGAAACTCGTCTGTTACAAAGGGATTTCATGTTTTTGAACTTATTTGAACTCCAGAGTTTTTCTGTGTTCAAAATGCACCATTCAAAGCCACATCATCAATTTTCAACCCTTTCTGACTTCATTTGTTATTTTTCATGCATTTCCAGATTATTTTGAGTTGTATGAGCGTGAAATTGAAAAGCATTTCAAATGAACTCTGAAAAGGTTGAAAGTTGGCATGGTATCATCATTTGACACACATAGCATGTGCAAGAAAGTAAAGAGGGTTACGGCAAAAACTGGATGCACCTCATGTACAAAACGGACTATCTCTTTCGAAGTATCAGGGTTTCATACGAAAACTCGTCTGTTACAAAGGGATTTCATTTTTTTGAACTTATTTGAACTCCAGAGTTTTTCTGTGTTCAAAATGCACCATTCAAAGCCACATCATCAATTTTGAACCCTTTCTGACTTCATTTGTTATTTCTCATGCATTTACTGATTATTTTGAGCTATAAGACCCTGAAATTGAAAAGCATTTCAAATGAACTCTGAAAAGGTTGAAAGTTGGCATGGTATCATCATTTCATCCACATAGCATGTGCAAGAAAGTAGAGAGGGTCACGGCAAAAACTGGATGCACTTCGTGTACAAAACGGACAATCTCTTTCAAAGTATCAGGGTTTCACACGGAAACTCGTCTGTTACAAAGGGATTTCATTTTTTTGAACTTATTTGAACTCCAGAGTTTTTCTGTGTTCAAAATGCACCATTCAAAGCCACATCATCAATTTTCAATCCTTTCTGACTTCATTTGTTATTTTTCATGCATTTACTGATTATTTTGAGCTATAAGACCCTGAAATTGAAAATCATTTCAAATGAACTCTGAAAAGGTTGAAAGTTGGCATGGTATCATCATTTGACCCTCATAGCATGTGCAAGAAAGCAAAGAGGGTTAGAGCAAAAACTGGATGCACTTCGTGTACACAACGGACAATCTCTTTCAAAGTATCACGGTTTCATACGGAAACTCGTCTGTTACAAAGGGATTTCATTTTTTGAACTTATTTGAACTACATAGTTTTTCCGTGTTCAAAATGCACCATTCAAAGCCACAGCATGAATTTTCAACCCTTTCTGACTTCATTTGTTATTTTTCATGCATTTACTGATTATTTTGAGCTGTATGACCCTGAAATTGAAAAGCATTTCAAATGAACTCTGAAAAGGTTGAAAGTTGGCATGGTATCATCATTTGACCCACATAGCATGTGCAGGAAAGCAGAGAGGGTTAGAGCAAAAACTGGATGCACTTCGTGTACAAAACGGACAATCTCTTTCGAAGTATCAGGGTTTCATACGGAAACTCGTCTGTTACAAAGGGATTTCATTTTTTCAACTTATTTGAACTACATAGTTTTTCCGTGTTCAAAATGCACCATTCAAAGGCACATCATCAATTTTCAACCCTTTCTGACTTCATTTGTTATTTTTCATGCATTTACTGATTATTTTGAGCTGTATGACCCTGAAATTGAAAAGCATTTCAAATGAACTCTGAAAAGGTTGAAAGTTGGCATGGTATCATCATTTGACCCACATAGCATGTGCCAGAAAGCAGAGAGGGTTACGGCAAAAACTGGATGCACTTCGTGTACAAAACGGACAATCTCTTTCGAAGTATCACGGTTTCATACGGAAACTCGTCTCTTACAAAGGGATTTCATTTTTTTGAACTTATTTGAACTTCATAGTTTTTTCTGTGTGCAAAATGCACCATTCAAAGCCACATCATCAATTTTCAACCCTTTCTGACTTCATTTATTATTTTTCATGCATTTACTGATTATTTTGAGCTATAAGACCCTGAAATTGAAAAGCATTTCAAATGAACTCTGAAAAGGTTGAAAGTTGGCATGGTATCATCATTTCATCCACATAGCATGTGCAAGAAAGTAGAGAGGGTCACGTCAAAAACTGGATGCACTTCGTGTACAAAACGGACAATCTCTTTCGAAGTATCACGGTTTCATACGGAAACTCGTCTGTTACAAAGGGATTTCATTTTTTTGAACTTATTTGAACTCCAGAGTTTTTCTATGTTCGAAATGCACCATTCAAGGTCACATCATCAATTTTCAACCCTTTCTGACTTCATTTGTTATTTTTCATGCATTTAGTGATTATTTTGAGCTATAAGACACTGAAATTGAAAAGCATTTCAAATGAACTCTGAAAAGGTTGAAAGTTTGCATGGTAACATCATTTGACACACATAGCATGTGCAAGAAAGTAAAGAGGGTTACGGCAAAAACTGGATGCACTTCGTGTACAAAACGGACAATCTCTTTCGAAGTATCAGGGTTTCATACGGAAACTCGTCTGTTACAAAGGGATTTCATTTTTTTGAACTTATTTGAACTCCAGAGTTTTTCTGTGTTAAAAATGCACCATTCAAAGCCACATCATCAATTTTCAACCCTTTCTGACTTCATTTGTTATTTCTCATGCATTTACTGATTATTTTGAGCTGTATGGCCCTGAAATTGAAAAGCATTTCAAATGAATTCTGAAAAGATTGAAAGTTGGCATGGTATCATCATTTCACCCACATGGGATGTGCAAGAAAGTAGAGAGGGTTACGGCAAATACTGGATGCACTTCGTGTACAAAACAGACAATCTCTTTCGAAGTATCAGGGTTTCATACGGAAACTCGTCTGTTACAAAGGGATTTCATTTTTTTTGAACTTATTTGAACTCCAGAGTTTTTCTGTGTTCAAAATGCACCATTCAAAGCCACATCATCAATTTTCAACACTTTCTGACTTCATTTGTTATTTTTCATGTATTTACTGATTATTTTGAGCTGTATGACCCTGAAATTGAAAAGCATTTCAAATAAACTCTGAAAAGGTTGAAAGTTGGCATGGTATCATCATTTGACCCACATAGCATGTGCAAGAAAGCAGAGAGGGTTACGGCAAAAACTGGATGCACTTCGTGTACAAAA
>NW_025228596.1:22504-23172 GCF_018294505.1 Triticum aestivum | reverse complement strand
GCATGGTATCATCATTTCATCCACATAGCATGTGCAAGAAAGTAGAGAGGGTCACGTCAAAAACTGGATGCACTTCGTGTACAAAACGGACAATCTCTTTCGAAGTATCAGGGTTTCATACGGAAACTCGTCTGTTACAAAGGGATTTCATTTTTTTGAACTTATTTGAACTCCAGAGTTTTTCTATGTTCGAAATGCACCATTCAAGGTCACATCATCAATTTTCAACCCTTTCTGACTTCATTTGTTATTTTTCATGCATTTACTGATTATTTTGAGCTATAAGACACTGAAATTGAAAAGCATTTCAAATGAACTCTGAAAAGGTTGAAAGTTGGCATGGTATCATCATTTGACCCACATAGCATGTGCAATAAAGTAAAGAGGGTTACGGCAAAAACTGGATGCACTTCATGTACAAAACGGACAATCTCTTTCGAAGTATCAGGGTTTCATACAGAAACTCGTCTGTTACAAAGGGATTTCATTTTTTTGAACTTATTTGAACTTCAGAGTTTTTCTATGTTCAAAATGCACCATTGAAATCCACATCATCAATTTTCTACCCTTTCTGACTTCATTTGTTATTTTTCATGCATTTACTGATTATTTTGAGCTGTATGGCCCTGAAATTGAAAAGCATTTCAAATGAACTCTGAAAAGGTTGA
>NW_025228596.1:20683-22494 GCF_018294505.1 Triticum aestivum | reverse complement strand
GTCTGTTACAAAGGGATTTCATTTTTTTGAACTTATTTGAACTCCAGAGTTTTTCTGTGCTCAAAATGCACTTCAAAGCCACATCATCAATTTTCAACCCTTTCTGACTTCATTTGTTATGTTTCATGCATTTACATATTATTTTGAGCTATAAGACCCTGAAATTGAAAAGCATTTCAAATTAACCCTGAAAAGGTTGAAAGTTGGCATGGTATCATCATTTGACCCACATAGCATGTGCAAGAAAGCAGAGAGGGTTACGGCAAAAACTGGATGCACTTCGTGTACAAAACGGACAATCTCTTTCGAAGTATCAGGGTTTCATACGGAAACTCGTCTGTTACAAAGGGATTTCATTTTTTGAACTTATTTGAACTACATAGTTTTTCCGTGTACAAAATGCACCATTCAAAGCCACATCATCAATTTTCAACCCTTTCTGACTTCATTTGTTATTTTTCATGCTTTTACTGATTATTTTGAGCTGTATGACCCTGAAATTTAAAAGCATTTCAAATGAACTCTGAAAAGGTTGAAAGTTGGCATGGTATCATCATTTGACCCACATAGCATGTGCAAGAAAGTAAAGAGGGTTACGGCAAAAACTGGAGGCACCTCATGTACAAAACGGAAAATCTCTTTCGAAGTATCAGGATTTCATGCGAAAACTCGTCTGTTACAAAGGGATTTCATTTTTTGAACTTATTTGAACTCCAGAGTTTTTCTGTGTTCAAAATGCACCATTCAAAGCCACATCATCAATTTTCAACCCTTTCTGACTTCATTTGTTATTTCTCATGCATTTACTGATTATTTTGAGCTATAAGACCCTGAAATTGAAAAGCATTTCAAATGAACTCTGAAAAGGTTGAAAGTTGGCATGGTATCATCATTTCATCCACATAGCATGTGCAAGAAAGTAGAGAGGGTCACGGCAAAAACTGGATGCACTTCGTGTACAAAACGGACAATCTCTTTCGAAGTATCAGGGTTTCATACAGAAACTCGTTTGTTACAAAGGGATTTCATTTTTTTGAACTTATTTGAACTCCAGAGTTTTTCTGTGTTCAAAATGCACCATTCAAAGCCACATCATCAATGTTCAATCCTTTCTGACTTCATTTGTTATTTTCATGCATTTACTGATTATTTTGAGTTATAAGACCCTGAAATTGAAAAGCATTTCAAATGAACTCTGAAAAGGTTGAAAGTTGGCATGGTATCATCATTTGACCCACATAGCATGTGCAAGAAAGCAGAGAGGGTTAGAGCAAAAACTGGATGCACTTCGTGTACAAAACGGACAATCTCTTTCAAAGTATCACGGTCTCATACGGAAACTCGTCTGTTACAAAGGGATTTCATTTTTTGAACTTATTTGAACTACATAGTTTTTTCGTGTTCAAAATGCACCATTCAAAGCCACAGCATCAATTTTCAACCCTTTCTGACTTCATTTGTTATTTTTCATGTATTTACTGATTATATTGAGCTGTATGACCCTGAAATTGAAAAGCATTTCAAATGAACTCTGAAAAGGTTGAAAGTTGGCATGGTATCATCATTTGACCCACATAGCATGTGCAAGAAAGCAGAGAGGGTTAGAGTAAAAACTGGATGCACTTCGTGTACAAAACGGACAATCTCTTTCGAAGTATCAGGGTTTCATACGGAAACTCGTCTGTTACAAAGGGATTTCATTTTTTGAACTTATTTGAACTACATAGTTTTTCCGTGTTGAAAATGCACCATTCAAAGCCACATCATCAATTTTCAACCCTTTCTGACTTCATTTGTTATTTTTCATGCAT
>NW_025228596.1:13270-14530 GCF_018294505.1 Triticum aestivum | reverse complement strand
ATGAACTCTGAAAAGGTTGAAAGTTGGCATGGTATCATCATTTCATCCACATAGCATGTGCAAGAAAGTAGAGAGGGTCACGTCAAAAACTGGATGCACTTCGTGTACAAAACGGACAATCTCTTTCGAAGTATCAGGGTTTCATACGGAAACTCGTCTGTTACAAAGGGATTTCATTTTTTTGAACTTATTTGAACTCCAGAGTTTTTCTATGTTCGAAATGCACCATTCAAGGTCACATCATCAATATTCAACCCTTTCTGACTTCATTTTTTATTTTTCATGCATTTACTGATTATTTTGAGCTATAAGACACTGAAATTGAAAAGCATTTCAAATGAACTCTGAAAAGGTTGAAAGTTGGCATGGTATGATCATTTGACCCACATAGCATGTGCAAGAAAGTAAAGAGGGTTACGGCAAAAACTGGATGCACTTCATGTACAAAACGGACAATCTCTTTCGAAGTATCAGGGTTTCATACGGAAACTCGTCTGTTACAAAGGGATTTCATTTTTTTGAACTTATTTGAACTTCAGAGTTTTTCTATGTTCAAAATGCACCATTCAAATCCACATCATCAATTTTCTACCCTTTCTGACTTCAGTTGTTATTTTTCATGCATTTACTGATTATTTTGAGCTGTCTGGCCCTGAAATTGAAAAGCATTTCAAATGAATTCTGAAAAGATTGAAAGTTGGCATGGTATCATCATTTCACCCACATGGGATGTGCAAGAAAGTAGAGAGGGTTACGGCAAATACTGGATGCACTTCGTGTACAAAACAGACAATCTCTTTCGAAGTATCAGGGTTTCATACGGAAACTCGTCTGTTACAAAGGGATTTCATTTTTTTTGAACTTATTTGAACTCCAGAGTTTTTCTGTGTTCAAAATACACCATTCAAAGCCACATCATCAATTTTCAACCCTTTCTGACTTCATTTGTTATTTTTCATGTATTTACTGATTATTTTGAGCTGTATGACCCTGAAATTGAAAAGCATTTCAAATAAACTCTGAAAAGGTTGAAAGTTGGCATGGTATCATCATTTGACCCACATAGCATGTGCAAGAAAGCAGAGAGGGTTACAGCAAAAACTGGATGCACTTCGTGTACAAAACGGACAATCTCTTTCGAAGTATGAGGGTTTCATACGGAAACTCGTCTGTTACAAAGGGATTTCATTTTTTTGAACTTATTTGAACTCCAGAGTTTTTCTGTGTTCAAAATGCACCATTCAAAGCCACAGCATCAAT
>NW_025228596.1:12215-13023 GCF_018294505.1 Triticum aestivum | reverse complement strand
CATCAATTTTCAACCCTTTCTGACTTCATTTGTTATGTTTCATGCATTTACATATTATTTTGAGCTATAAGACCCTGAAATTGAAAAGCATTTCAAATTAACCCTGAAAAGGTTGAAAGTAGGCATGGTATCATCATTTGACCCACATAGCATGTGCAAGAAAGTAAAGAGGGTTACGGCAAAAACTGGATGCACTTCATGTACAAAACGGACAATCTCTTTCGAACTATCAGGGTTTCATACGGAAACTCGTCTGTTACAAAGGGATTTCATTTTTTTGAACTTATTTAAACTGCAGAGTTATTCTGTGTCCAAAATGCACCATTCAAAGCCACATCAGCAATTTTCAACCCTTTCTGACTTCATTTGTTATTTCTCATGCATTTACTGATGATTTTGAGCTATAAGACCCTGAAATTGAACAGCATTTCAAATGAACTCTGAAAAGGTTGAAAGTTGGCATGGTATCATCATTTGACCCACATAGCATGTGCAAGAAAGCAGAGAGGGTTACGGCAAAAACTGGATGCACTTCGTGTACAAAACAGACAATCTCTTTCGAAGTATCAGGGTTTCATACGGAAACTCGTCTGTTACAAAGGGATTTCATTTTTTGAACTTATTTGAACTCCATAGTTTTTCTGTTTTCAAAATGCACCATTCAAAGGCACATCATCAATTTTCAACCCTTTCTGACTTCACTTGTTATTTGTCATGCATTTATTGATTATTTTGAGCTATAAGACGCTGAAATTGAAAAGCATTTCAAATGAACTCTGAAAAGGTTGAAAGTTGGCATAGTATCATC
>NW_025228596.1:7028-11292 GCF_018294505.1 Triticum aestivum | reverse complement strand
TGAAAGTTGGCATGGTATCATCATTTGACCCACATAGCATGTGCAAGAAAATAAAGAGGGTTACGGCAAAAACTGGATGCACCTATGTACAAAACGGACAATCTCTTTCGAAGTATCAGGGTTTCATACGAAAACTCGTCTGTTACAAAGGGATTTCATTTTTTTGAACTTATTTGAACTCCAGAGTTTTTCTGTGTTCAAAATGCACCATTCAAAGCCACATCATCAATTTTCAACCCTTTCTGACTTCATTTGTTATTTTTCATGCATTTACTGATTATATTGAGCTGTATGACCCTGAAATTGAAAAGCATTTCAAATGAACTGTGAAAAGGTTGAAAGTTGGCATGGTATCATCATTTGACCCACATAGCATGTGCAAGAAAGCAGAGAGGGTTACGACAAAAACTGGATGCACTTCGTGTACAAAACGGACAATCTCTTTCGAAGTATCACGGTTTCATACGGAAACTCGTCTCTTACAAAGGGATTTCATTTTTTTGAACTTATTTGAACTCCATAGGTTTTCTGTGTTCAAAATGCACCATTCAAATCCAGATCATCAATTTTCAACCCTTTCTGACTTCATTTGTTATTTTTCATGCATTTACTGATTATTTTGAGTTATATGACCCTGAAATTGAACAGCATTTCAAATGAACTCTGAAAAGGTTGAAAGTTGGCATGGTATCATCATTTGACCCACATAGCATGTGCAAGAAAGCAGAGAGGTTTACGGCAAAAACTGGATGCACTTCGTGTACAAAACAGACAATCTCTTTCGAAGTATCAGGGTTTCATACGGAAACTCGTCTGTTACAAAGGGATTTCATTTTTTGAACTTATTTAAACTCCATAGTTTTTCTGTTTTCAAAATGCACCATTCAAAGGCACATCATCAATTTTCAACCCTTTCTCACTTCATTTGTTATTTGTCATGCATTTACTGATTATTTTGAGCTATAAGACGCTGAAATTGAAAAACATTTCAAATGAACTCTGAAAAGGTTGAAAGTTGGCATAGTATCATCATTTGACCCACATAGCATGTGCAAGAAAGCAGAGAGGGTTACAGCAAAAACTGGATGCACTTCGTGTACAAAACGGACAATCTCTTTCAATGTATCAGGGTTTCATACGGAAACTCGTCTGTTACAAAGGGATTTCATTTTTTTGAACTTATTTGAACTCCATAGTTTTTCTGTGTTCAAAATGCACCATTCAAAGCCACATCATCAATTTTTAACCCTTTCTGACTTCATTTGTTATTTTTCATGTATTTACTGATTATTTTGAGCTGTATGACCCTGAAATTGAAAAGCATTTCAAATAAACTCTGAAAAGGTTGAAAGTTGGCATGGTATCATCATTTGACCAACGTAGCATGTGCAAGAAAGCAGAGAGGGTTACGGCAAAAACTGGATGCACTTCATGTACAAAACGGACAATCTCTTTCGAACTATCAGGGTTTCATACGGAAACTCGTCTGTTACAAAGGGATTTCATTTTTTTGAACTTATTTGAACTCCAGAGTTTTTCTGTGTTCAAAATGCACCATTCAAAGCCACATCATCAATTTTCAACCCTTTCTGACTTCATTTGTTATTTCTCATGCATTTACTGATTATTTTGAGCTATAAGACCCTGAAATTGAAAAGTATTTCAAATGAACTCTGAAAAGGTTAAAAGTTGGCATGGTATCATCATTTGACCCACATAGCATGTGCAAGAAAGCAGAGAGGGTTACAGCAAAAACTGGATGCATTTCGTGTACAAAACGGACAATCTCTTTCGAAGTATCAGGGTTTCATACGGAAACTCGTCTGTTACGAAGGGATTTCATTTTTTTAACTTATTTGAACTCCACAATTTTTCGGTGTTCAAAATGCACCATTCAAAGCCACATCATCATTTTTCAACCCTTTCTGACTTCATTTGTCATTTTTCATGAAATTACTGATTATTTTCAGCTGTATGACCCTGAAATTGAAAAGCATTTCAATTGAACTCTGAAAAGGTTGAAAGTTGGCATGGTATCATCATTTGACCCACATAGCATGTGCAAGAAAGCACAGAGGGTTACGGCAAAAACTAGATGCACTTTGTGTACAAAACGGACAATCTCTTTCGAAGTATCACGGTTTCATACGGAAACTCGTCTCTTACAAAGCGATTTCATTTTTTTGAACTTATTTGAACTTCATAGTTTTTCTGTGTTCAAAATGCACCATTCAAAGCCAGATCATCAATTCAACCGTTTCTGACTTCATTTATTATTTTTCATGCATTTACTCATTATTTTAAGCTATAAGACCCTGAAATTGAAAAGCATTTCAAATGAACTCTGAAAAGGTTGAAAGTTGGCATGGTATCATCATTTGACCCACATAGCATGTGCAAGAAAGCAGATAGGGTTACGGCAAAAACTGGACGCACTTCGTGTACAAAACGGACAACCTCTTTCAAAGTATCACGGTTTCATACGGAAACTCGTCTGTTACAAAGGGATTTCATTTTTTTAAACTTATTTGAACTCCATAGTTTTTCTGTTTTCAAAATGCACCATTCAAAGCCACATCATCAATTTTCAACCCTTTCTGACTTCATTTATTATTTTTAATGCATTTACTGATTATTTTGAGCTGTATGACCCTGAAATTGAAAAGCATTTCAAATGAACTCTGAAAAGGTTGAAAGTTGGCATGGTATCATCATTTGACCCACATAGCATGTGCAAGAAAGCAGAGAGGGTTACAGCAAATACTGGATGCACTTCGTGTACAAAACGGACAATCTCTTTCGAAGTAGCATGGTTTCATACGGAAACTCGGCTGTTACAAAGGGATTTCATTTTTTTAAACTCATTTGAACTCCACAATTTTTCGGTGTTCAAAATGCACCATTCAATGCCACATCATCAATTTTCAACCCTTTCTGACTTCATTTGTCATTTTTCATGAAATTACTGATTATTTTCAGCTGTATGACCCTGAAATTGAAAATCATTTCAAATGAACTGTGAAAAGGTTGAAAGTTGGCATGGTATCATCATTTGACCCACATAGCATGTGCAAGAAAGCAGAGACGGTTACGGCAAAAAATAGATGCACTTTGTGTACAAAACTGACAATCTCTTTGGAAGTATCACGGTTTCATACGGAAACTCGTCTCTTACAAAGGGATTTCATTTTTTTGAACTTATTTGAACTTCATAGTTTTTCTGTGTTCAAAATGCACCATTCAAAGCCAGATCATCAATTTTCAACCCTTTCTGACTTCATTTGTTATTTTTCATGCATTTACTGATTATTTTCAGCTACAAGACCCTGAAATTGAAAAGCATTTCAAATGAACTCTGAAAAGGTTGAAAGTTGGCATGGTATCATCATTTGACCCACATAGCATGTGCAAGAAAGCAGAGAGGGTTACGGCAATAACCGGATGCACTTCGTGTACAAAACGGACAATCTCTATCGAAGTATCAGGGTTTCATACAGAAACTCGTCTGTTACAAAGGGATTTCATTTTTTTGAACTTATTTGAACTCCATAGTTTTTCTATGTTCAAAATGCACCATTCAAAGCCACATCATCAATTTCAACCCTTTCTGACTTCATTTGTTATTTTTCATGCATTTACTGATTATTTTGAGCTATATGACCCTGAAATTGAAAAGCATTTCAAATGAACTCTGAAAAGGTTGAAAGTTGGCATAGTATCATCATTTAACTCACATAGCATGTGCAAGAAAGCAGAGAGCGTTACAGCAAAAACTGGATGTACTTCGTGGACAAAACGGACAATCTCTTTCGAAGTATCAGGGTTTCATACGGAAACTCGTCTGTTACAAAGGGATTTCATTTTTTTGAACTTATTTGAACTCCACAATTTTTCTGTGTTCAATATGCACCATTCAAAGCCACATCATCAATTTTCAACCCTTTCTGACTTCATTTGTTATTTTTCATGCATTTACTGATTATTTTGAGCTATATGACCCTGAAATTGAAAAGCATTTCAAATGAAGTGTGAAAAGGTTGAAAGTTGGCATGGTATCATCATTTGAGCCACATAGCATGTGCAAGAAAGCAGAGAGGGTTAAGGCAAAAAAGAGATGCACTTTGTGTACAAGACAGACAATCTCTTTCGAAGTATCACGGTTTCATACGGAAACTCGTCCCTTACAATGGGATTTCATTTTTTTGAACTTATTTTAACTCCACAATTTTTCCGTGTTCAAAATGCACCATTCAAAGCCACATCA
>NW_025228596.1:6283-6955 GCF_018294505.1 Triticum aestivum | reverse complement strand
TTATTTTTCATGCATTTACTGATTATTTTGAGCTATATGACCCTGAAATTGAAAAGCATTTCAAATGAACTGTGAAAAGGTTGAAAGTTGGCATGGTATCATCATTTGACCCACATAGCAAGTGCAAGAAAGCACAGAGGGTTACGGCAAAAACTAGATGCACTTTGTATACAAAACGGACAATCTCTTTCGAAGTATCACAGTTTCATACGGAAAATCGTCTCTTACAAAGCGATTTCATTTTTTGACCTTATTTGAACTTCATAGTTTTTCTGTGTTCAAAATGCACCATTCAAAGCCAGATCATCAATTCAACCCGTTCTGACTTCATTTATTATTTTTCATGCATTTACTCATTATTTTAAGCTATAAGACCCTGAAATTGAAAAGCATTTCAAATGAACTCTGAAAAGGTTGAAAGTTGGCATGGTATCATCATTTGACCCACATAGCATGTGCAAGAAAGCAGATCGGGTTACGGCAAAAACTGGACGCACTTCGTGTACAAAACGGACAATCTCTTTCAAAGTATCAGGGTTTCATACGGAAACTCGTCTGTTACAAAGGGATTTCATTTTTTTAAACTTATTTGAACTCCATAGTTTTTCTGTTTTCAAAATGCACCATTCAAAGCCACATCATCAATTTTCAACCCTTTCTGACTTCATTTGT
>NW_025228596.1:3228-5894 GCF_018294505.1 Triticum aestivum | reverse complement strand
GTGCAAGAAAGCAGAGAGGGTTAAGGCAAAAAAGAGATGCACTTTGTGTACAAGACAGACAATCTCTTTCGAAGTATCACGGTTTCATACGGAAACTCGTCCCTTACAATGGGATTTCATTTTTTTGAACTTATTTTAACTCCACAATTTTTCCGTGTTCAAAATGCACCATTCAAAGCCACATCATCAATTTTCAACCCTTTCTGACTTCAGTTGTTATTTTTCATGCATTTACTGATTATTTTGAGCTATAAGACCATGAAATTGAAAAGCATTTCAAATGAACTCTGAAAAGGTTGAAAGTTGGCATAGTATCATCATTTAACTCACATAGCATGTGCAAGAAAGCAGAGAGCGTTACAGCAAAAACTGGATGTACTTCGTGGACAAAACGGACAATCTCTTTCGAAGTATCACGGTTTCATACGGAAACTCGTCTCTTACAAAGCGATTTCATTTTTTTGAACTTATTTGAACTTCATAGTTTTTCTGTGTTCAAAATGCACCATTCAAAGCCAGGTCATCAATTCAACCCTTTCTGACTTCATTTATTATTTTTCATGCATTTACTCATTATTTTAAGCTATAAGACCCTGAAATTGAAAAGCATTTCAACTGAACTCTGAAAAGGTTGAAAGTTGGCATGGTATCATCATTTGACCCACATAGCATGTGCAAGAAAGCAGATAGGGTACGGCAAAAACTGGACGCACTTCGTGTACAAAACGGACAATCTCTTTCAAAGTATCAGGGTTTCATACGGAAACTCGTCTGTTACAAAAGGATTTCATTTTTTTTGAACTTATTTGAACTTCATAGTTTTTCTGTGTTCAAAATGCACCATTCAAAGCCAGGTCATCAATTCAATCCTTTCTGACTTCATTTATTATTTTTCATGCATTTACTCATTATTTTAAGCTATAAGACCCTGAAATTGAAAAGCATTTCAACTAAACTCTGAAAAGGTTGAAAGTTGGCATGGTATCATCATTTGACCCACATAGCATGTGCAAGAAAGCAGATAGGGTACGGCAAAAACTGGACGCACTTCGTGTACAAAACGGACAATCTCTTTCAAAGTATCAGGGTTTCATACGGAAACTCGTCTGTTACAAAGGGATTTCGTTTTTTTAAACTTATTTGAACTCCATAGTTTTTCTGTGTTCAAAATGCACAATTCAAAGCCACATCATCAATTTTCAACCCTTTCTGACTTCATTTGTTATTTTTCATGCATTTACTGATTATTTTGAGCTGTATGACCCTGAAATTGAAAAGCATTTCAAATGAACTCTGAAAAGGTTGAAAGTTGGCATGGTATCATCATTTGACCCACATAGCATGTGCAAGAAAGAAGAGAGGGTTGCGGCAAAAACTGGATGCACTTCGTGTACAAAACGGACAATCTCTTTCGAAGTATGAGGGTTTCATACGGAAACTCGTCTGTTACAAAGGGATTTCATTTTTTTGAACTTATTTGAACTCCAGAGTTTTTGTGTGTTCAAAATGCACCATTCAAAGCCACATCATCAATTTTCAACCCTTTCTGACTTCATTTGTCATGTTTCATGCATTTACATATTATTTTGAGCTATAAGACCCTGAAACTGAATAGCATTTCAAATTAACTCTGAAAAGGTTGAAAGTTTGCATGGTATCATCATTTAACCCACATAGCATGTGCAAGAAAGTAAGGAGGGTTACGGCAAAAACTGGATGCACTTCATGTACAAAACGGACCATCTCTTTCGAACTATCAGGGTTTCATACGGAAACTCGTCTATTACAAAGGGATTTCATTTTTTTGAACTTATTTGAACTCCAGAGTTTTTCTGTGTTCAAAATGCACCATTCAAAGCCACATCATCAATTTTCATCCCTTTCTGACTTCATTTGTTATTTCTCATGCATTTACTGATTATTTTGAGCTATAAGACCCTGAAATTGAAAAGCATTTCAAATGAACTCTGAAAAGGTTGAAAGTTGGCATGGTATCATTATTTGACCCACATAGCATGTGCAAGAAAGCAGAGAGGGTTAAAGCAAAAACTGGATGCATTTCGTGTACAAAACGGACAATCTCTTTCGAAGTATCAGGGTTTCATACGGAAACTCGTCTGTTACGAAGGGATTTCATTTTTTAAACTTATTTGAACTCCACAATTTTTCTTTGTTCAAAATGCACCATTCAAAGCCACATCATCAATTTACAACCCTTTCTGACTTCATTTGTCATTTTTCATGAAATTACTGATTATTTTGAGCTGTATGACCCTGAAATTGAAAAGCATTTCAAATGAACTCTGAAAAGGTTGAAAGTTGGCATGGTATCATCATTTGACCCACATAGCATGTCCAAGAAAGCAGAGAGGGTTACGGAAAAAACTGGATGCACTTCGTGTACAAAACGGACAATCTCTTCCGAAGTATCAGGGTTTCATACGGAAACTCGTCTGTTACAAAGGGATTTCATTTTTTTGAACTTATTGGAACTCCAGAGTTTTTCTGTGTTCAAAATGCACCATTCAAAGCCACATCATCAATTTTCAACCCTTTCTGACTTCATTTGTTATTTTTCATGCATTTACTGATTATTTTTAGCTATATGACCCTGAAATTGAAAAGCATTTCAAATGAACTGTGAAAAGGTTGAAAGTTGGCATGGT